>NW_026739321.1:65000-97500 GCF_963082655.1 Stomoxys calcitrans
AGAATGTTGAGACCATCCAGAATATATGGTGTCGCAGATTAATATTTCGAGGTGTTACAAACGGAATGACTAGATAAGTAAACCCCCATTCTATAGTGGTATGTACAAAATGGAGGTTCCTTATCGTTGAGCTTAAACTGAAATCGGGTATCACTCATTGATATGTGAGAATTTTGCCCCTGTTCCTTAATAGAAACTTCTGGGGCATATTTGCAAACATTTCCAAGTTCTGATTATTCGTTAGTAAAGTTTGATCTTATATTACAAATGTTCAACTTCGCATTGTTTGTACTCATTTGCAAATTTACCCCTGAACATTCCATTAAGGAACAAGGGCTGACGTCTCACATGAGTTCTATCCAACTCAAGTTTAAGCTCGTTTGTAGTACTGTGAAATATACAACACTTTTATCTCTTATTGAAACTTCCATTAGCACTTATTCATAGTATATTTCCTCCCTTTTAGTGTACTCCCCTTTTTTCCACACTACCACTGCCAAGCTCATCAATTCCCAGAACGATCATTACATCCTAATACCCAAACATTTAAGTATATTCATTTATGTAAACATCAGAGAGTCATCATCGTCATCGCCATCATCCTCCTCCTCCTCCATCCTCCATCACCATCACATTGTTATTGTATTATGTGATTATTATCGTTATGTTTAATGAAACTACATGAAATATGTATGTATGTATGTATGTATGCATGCGTTTAGGGGTGTGCGTGCAATGTTCGCTCGTGTACATAAGAACTCTCACACTCTTACAGGTGTGAATTAGCAGTTTCCGTTTCCCTTTTACTTTCCTATATACACACACACACGCTCAAACGCAAACATACGCACAGACGAGACACGAGCGACATGAATGCATAAATAGGAATCATATAATGAGAATGATTTTTTGTTTTGTTAAGCGAAAGCTGTCATTTAATATGTTCCAGATATAATTGGAAGAGAAACCGAATATTTGGTTTGTCATATAAATTTTTGGGGCAAATTTAAATTTCATACAACATTTGGTTTTCGTAGAAAATGTCATCAAATTTTCGGTTCATAACCTGTTATAGCTCCCATATAAACCGATTTCCCGATTTGGCTACTTTAGCCGCTAGAGGGCGCAATTATTATCTGATTTGGCTGAAAATATGAAAATATTTAAACAATTGCGTTAAATTTGATTTAAATCGGTCCATTCCCTGGTATAGCTCCCACATAAACAGGTCTTCAGATTTTGTTTTTTCAGCCGCTAGAGGGCGCAATTCTTACTTCATTTTGCTGAAATTTTGCACCATATGTTTTATTTTCACTTCCAATAATCGTGCTAAGTACGGTCCAAATCGGTTCATAACTTTATATAGCTACCATATAAAGCGATCTCGGATCTTGAATTTTTGAGCCCTTAGGGGGAGCAATTATTATCCGATTTGGCTGAAATTTTGAACCACGTGTTTTATTTTGACCATCATTAACATCAATAACTTGATATAAGTCGCTTATAATCTGATCTCGGATCTTGATTTGTTCAGCCTCTAGAGGGCGCAATTATTAACCCATTTTGCCGAAATTTCGCATGAAACAAATGTGTCACGTGTGGGCAAAATTAGTTCATATACTGATATAGGTCCCATATAAACCGATTTCTGATCTTGACTTCTTGAGCCGCTAGAGGGCGCAATTCTTATTCTATTCTAAGTATGATCCAAACCGGTTGATAACTTAATATAAATCCCATATAAATCGATCTCGGATTTTGACTTCTTGATCCTTGGAGGGAGCAACTATCCGATTTGGCTGAAATTTACCATGTGTGCTAAGTTTTGGATTGACCGTCAACAACTGTGCTAAGGATGGTGTAAATCAGTTCATAACCTGCTATTGCTCCCATATAAACCTATTGACTCCTTGAACCGCTAAAGGTCGCAATTGTTATGTTCCACACCGGTTCTTAACCTGATATAGCACCCACATAAACAGATCTCGCGATTTTATTCCATTTGGCTGAAAATTTCCAACGGCCAATTCAAGTGTGGCCCCAATCGGTTCATAACTTGGTATAGCTCAAATAGCTTAGCAATTCTTATCCATAATCCTTTATTTGCATATAAAGAGATATCGGCTAAAGAACTTGGCAAATGCGATGCATGGTAGAGGGTATATAAGATTCCGCCCGGCCGAATTTGTGCACGCTTTAACTTGTCATATAAATAATTTTTGTACCCACCACCATCGAACGTGGGTACAATACCATGAAATATCCATTTCTGACCGCATAACGTTTATATATATATATACTCTTGGTCGTCGTACAAATCTAACACGATCTATCCATGTCTGTCCGTTCGTCTGTCTGTTGAAATTATGCTTCAGTCTTCTAAATCTCCCGACTAAAGTTCCTGGGCCCATAATGGACTCACATGATAACCAATTTCGTTGAAATTTGAAACAATGAGCTACGCTATGCTTCTCAATGTCCTTGTCTAACGTGGCCTAGATAGGTCAATATGTGGATATAGCTGCCATATACACCGATTTCCCGATTTAAGTTCTATAAGAAACGCAATTGATATCCGATTTCGCTGAAATTTGGCGTTCATACAGAGTGTGCTCTAAATCGAGGTATATTTGGATATAGCTGTCATATATACGGATCTCCGATTTGAGCTCTTGGGCCCAAAAAAGTTGCTTTTATTATCCGATTTCGCGTATTGATCTTTCATACCTCCTTTGACATCCGTGAACGGTCTTTATGTGGATGCAAAATTCAAATTTTGCCCATGAACATTCCACTAAGGAACAGGGGCAAACTTCTCAAATATCAATGAGTGCAGTCCGATTCTAGTTTAAGCTCAATGATAAGGGGCATGCCGCAGTGCGACACCTCTTTGGAGAGAAGTTTTACATGCCATAGTACCTCACAAATGTTGCCAGCATTAAGAGGGGAGAACCACCGCTGAAAATTTTTTCAGATGGTCTCGCCTGGATTCGAACCCAGGCGCTCAGTGTCATAGGCGGACATGCTAACCTCTGCGCTAGGGTGGCCTCCATCTTTATGTGGATATAGCTGTCATATATACCGATCTCTCGATTTTAGTTCTAGGGGCTATCAAAGACGGATTTATTACCCGATTTTGCTGAACTTATTTAAAATGAGTTTTTTTAGACCCTACACATCTTGAATTTGCTGTAGGTCGAATTATATTTGCATGTTACTACCATATAGGCCAGTCTCCCGTTTTATGTAGATCGGAAAACAGTGAATTGTGTAAGAAGGGGTGGACCCCCAGAAACGTGGTCCCACATTTGGATATCAGATTCGTATTCTACTCGCAAATACCTTTCATTTGAGTTGCATATTGCCATGGTCGGTAAATATGTCCGATTTAGGGGAGTTTTGGGGCTTGGGGTGGTCCCCTAGCACTTGGTCCGACAATTGGATATCAGATACGTTTTCTTATCCTAAATACCTTTCATTTGAGTCCTATATTGTCGTGATTGGTCTAAATATATGTTTGGTAGATTTTGAGGTGGGGCAGCCCCCCTAGGTACCCCATCCGAAATTTGGATACCAAATTTTTATTTTTAAGGTACTATATGAGAGCACACAAAATCACACAAAGCACACAAAAAAATCGCACCACCCATCTCCGAGATCTGGCGTTTGCGACGGGGTTTGCAGACGGGGTCATTATGCACCATCTGTGAAAATTTCAAGAAAATCGGTTCAGCCGTCTCTGAGTCTATAAGGAACACACAAACAAACAAACAAACCTACAAACAAACACAAATTGATTTTTAAACCCTCCATAAGAGGATGGGGGTTATACTAATTTCGTCATTCTGTTTGTAACTACTCGAAATATTCGTCTGAGACCCCATAAAGTATATATATTCTTGATCGTCGCGACATTTTATGTCGATCTAGCTATGCCCGTCCGTCCGTCCGTCTGTCTGTCGAAAACACGCTAACTTCCGAAGGAGTAAAGCTAGCCGCTTGAAATTTTGCACAAATAGGTCGGTTGGGATTGTAAATGGGCCACATCGGTCCATGTTTTTATATAGCTCCCATATAAACCGATTTTGGGTCTTGACTTCTTGAGCCTCTAGAATGTGCAATTCTTATCCGATTGGAATGAAATTTTGCACGACGTGTTTTGTTATGACTTCCAATAACTGTGCTTAGTATGGCGAAAATCGCCCCATAACCCGATATAGCTTCCATATAAACCGATCTTGGATCTTGACTTCTTGAGGCTCTAGAGGGCGCAATTTTATCCGATTGAAATGAAATTTTGCACGACGTGTTTCGCTGTGGCTTCCAACAACTGTGTTACATTAGGTTCAAATCGGCCAATAACATATCAAAAGGGTCTGAACAACATTCATGCAGGCACTGTAACAGACGCGTTAATTGGCTACCGGGTGAATGTAGTCCTTGGAGAACGACCGCCCGAAGAAATCGACCTCCCCCGGCAAACCAGAGTAGTTCTGGCTCAATTACGTTCCGGCAGATGCAGCCGCCTCAATTCCCACAGAGCTAGGATTGATGCCGACGTGCAAGATGTATGTCCCGATTGTAACCAGGGACCGCACGATACACGTCATCTGTTTAACTGCCCGGCCAGACCCACTCGACTCAGACCCAGATCCCTGTGGACGCATCCCATCTTAGTCGCGGAGTTCCTGGGTCTTGAAACTCAACAGAATCAAGCAGACGAAAGATAGAACACAATAAACTGCTACAACAACAACAACAACAACAACAACATGATATAGCTGCCACATAAACCGATCTAGGGTCTTGACTTCTTGAGCCTCTAGAGGGCGCAATTATTATCCGAGTTGTATGAAATTTTGCACAACGTGTTTCGCTGTGGCTTCCAACAAATGTGCCAAGTATGATTCAAATCGCCCTATAACCTGATATAGCTGCCATATAAACCGATATAGGGTCTTGACTTCTTGAGCCTCTAGAGGGCGCAATTATTATCCGATTTGAATGGAATTTTGTAAAAAGTATTTTGTTATGATTTCCAACAAATGTACCAAGTATCGGTCCATTACCTGATATAGCTGCCATATAAACCGATCTAGGGTCCTGACTTCTTGAGCCTCTAGAGGGCGCAATTATTATCCGATTTGAATGGAATTTTGTAAAAAGTATTTTGTTATGATTTCCAACAAATGTACCAAGTATCGGTCCATTACCTGATATAGCTGCCAAATAAACCGATTTTGGGTCTTGACTTCTTGAGCTTCTAGAGGGCGCAGTTCCTATTCGATTTGGCTGAAATTTTGCACGATTTTTTTATTATGATATCCAACAACTGTGCCAAGTATGTTTCAAATCGGTTCATAACCTGATATATTTGCCATATAAACCGATCTGGCGACTTGACTTCTTGAGCCAATAGAGCGCGCTATTCTCATCCGATTTGGCTGAAATTTTGCATGAAGTATTTTGTTATGCTATCCATCAACTGTGCCAAGTATGATTCAAATCGCCCCATAACCTGATATAGTTGCCATACACACCGATCTGGGGGCTTGACTTCTTGAGCCTCTAGAGGGCGCAATTCTTGTTCAATTGAACTAAAATTTTGCACTTGGTGTTTTGATATCACTTCCAATAACTGTGCTAAGTATGGCGTAAATCGGTATAGAACCTAATATAGCTGCCATATAAACCGATCTGGGATCTTGACTTCTTGAGCCTCTAGAGGGCGCAATTCTCATCCGATTTGACTGACATTTGGTACAACGGCTTCTCTCATGACCTTCAACATACGTGTCTAATGTGGTCTGAATCGATCAATAGCTTGATACAGCTCCTATATAAACCGATCTCCCGATTTTGCTTCTTGAGCCCCTACAAGGCGCAATTCTTATCCGAATGAACTGAAACATCGCACAATAACTTCTACAATGTTTAGCATTCATTTATGGTCCGAATCGGACTACAACTTGATATAGCTCCAATAGCATAACAGTTCCTATTCAATATTCTTTGGCTGCCCAAAAAGAGAAACCGCGCATAGAACTCGACAAATGCAATCCATGGTGGAGGGTATATAAGATTCGGCCCAGCCGAACTTAGTACGCTCTTACTTGTTGTATTTAGAAATAATTTTCCATTTTTTTTCATATATTTTACATTAAATTTGTACAGCCTTATTCACAAAACTAAATAAAGCCTTAAAATAGGTTTATTTGACAGGAAATCTGTCAAATAGACCTATTTGAAATCTATATTTGGTTTTGTGTGGATAACGTTGTTATGGTGTAGGTGTCCCATATTCCATTTGCAAAGGCAGATGAATGTCAAGAATGTCCACCACAAATCTAAATGTCTATTTGGCCCCATAAAAATATTATAAAGATTCAATAAATTTTTGCCCCCAAAAAATGCCCTTTGATAATTTTTACGCTGTGACATAAATGGGTTGCCACATATTATCACGAACAGGCAAAAAAGATTGTGGGGGGGGGGGGGGGGGTGATTAAAATAGCATTCACCTTTTGATGACTATTCGAATTCAAATGCTGCCCACTCATTTAAGCAGTGGAAACGAGAGAACCATTCCCAAAAAAAAAAAATTGCCACACAACTACTACAACTACAACTATTGCAACAACAACAACAACATAATAAATAATGATGACAGTTTTTCTTATTAAATTCATTGACTAATTAATGATAATTTGTTTTTGTGTTTTCACAAAACATTACGAGAATATTTCCTCCATGTTGCTGGCTGGCTGGTTGGCTGCTCCTGCTTTGGTAATGATGCCACCTCCTTGTCGACCACAAAATTCACCATCCACACCAGCGGCAGGCAGAGGCACGCTGATGTTCCATTCGGTGGCGAGCTTGGCTGTTTTGTATTATTAATGTTTTTGTGGTTGTTTGGTGAACGCCTGGCCCCGGATGGCATCCATGGATCAGCCGACAGACGGACAAACGGACGGACTTACAAAAAGACCCGAACGATTTGTAGGTAGTTGGGTAGGTTTGGTTGCCTACAATGCCTCTGTGCGTGTATGGCGGCTAAAGCGGAATGATGAATTGTGTTTATTGGCCAGCTATTAAGAATCATTTAAAGCCTAACAGGGCGTAACCCCAGAGAACACCGAAAATCATGGATGGATGGATGAATGTTTGGAAGGATGAAAGGAAGAAAGTGAAAAACCACACCGGAAGAGCAAAGAGGAATAACGACAAATCGCATGAAGGCACGCGATACAACATTATTGGTGACATGTTGGGCTGTTGTCGTTGCCGCTGTTGCTGTCCATGATGATGATGATGATGACTACGATGACGATGGTGACGATAATCATGATGTTGGGAATCATCATGTATATTGCTGCCACCACTGAATGTGGCTGTGTGTGGAGTTACTATTGCCACCCCTGGGATTCACGGGAAAGATACCACAAAGAACAAGTAAAAGCGTGCTAAGTTCGGCCGGGCCGAATCTTATATACCCTCCACCATGGATCGCATATGTCGAGTTCTTTTCCCGGCATCTCTTCTTAGGCAAAAACAGGATATAAGAAAAGATTTGCTCTGCTATTAGAGCGATATCAAGATATGGTCCGGTTTGGACTACAATTGAATTATATGTTGGAGACCTGTGTAAAATGTCAGCCAATTCGAATAAGAATTGCGCCCTTTGTGGGCTCAAGAAGTAAAATAGAGAGATCGATTTATATGGGAGCTACATCAGGCTATAAACCGATTCAGACCATAATAAACATGTATGTTAATGGTCATGAGAGAATCCGTCGTACAAAATTTCAGGCAAATCGGATAATAATTCCGACCTCTACAGGCTCAAGAAGTCAAGATCCCAGATCGGTTTATATGACAGCTATATCAGGTTATGAACCGATTTGAACCATATTTGGCACAGTTGTTGGATTTCATAACAAAATACTACGTGCCAAAATTCATTCAAATTGGATAAGAATTGCGCCCTCTAGAGGCTCAAGAAGTCAAGACCCAAGATCGGTTTATATGACAGCTATATCAGGTTATGGACCGATTACAACCATACTTGCACAGTTGTTGGATATCGTAACAAAACACGTCGTGCAAAATTTCATTCCAATCGGATAAGAATTGCGCACTTTAGAGGCTCAAGAAGTCAAGACCCAAGATCGGTTTATATGGCAGCTGTATCAGGTTATGGACCGATTTGAACCATACTTGGCACAGTTGTTGGATGTCATAACAAAACACGTCGTGCAAAATTTCATTCCAATCGGATAAGAATTGCGCACTCTAGAGGCTCAAGAAGTCAAGACCCAATATCGGTTTATATGGCAGCTATATCAGGTTATAGACCGATTTGAACCATACTTGGCACAGTTGTTGGATGTCATAACAAAACACGTCGTGCAAAATTTCATCCCAATCGGATAAGAATTGCGCACTCTAGAGGCTCAAGAAGTCAAGACCCAAGATCGGTTTATATGGCAGCTATATCAGGTTATGGACCGATTTGAACCATACTTGGCATAATTGTTGGATATCATAACAAAACACGTCGTGCAAAATTTCATCCCAATCGGATAAGAATTGCGCACTCTAGAGGCTCAAGAAGTCAAGACCCAAGATCGGTTTATATGGCAGCTATATCAGGTTATGGACCGATTTGAACCATACTTGGCATAATTGTTGGATATCATAACAAAACACGTCGTGCAAAATTTCATCCCAATCGGATAAGAATTGCGCACTCTAGAGGCTAAAGAAGTCAAGACCCAAGATCGGTTTATATGGCAGCTATATCAAAACATGGACCGATATGGCCCATTTACAATACCAACCGACCTACACTAATAAGAAGTATTTGTGCAAAATTTCAAGCGGCTAGCTTTACTCCTTCGGAAGTTAGCGTGCTTTCGACAGACAGACGGACGGACGGACGGACGGACGGACGGACGGACGGACGGACGGACAGACGGACGGACATGGCTAGATCGACATAAAATTTCACGACGATCAAGAATATATATACTTTATGGGGTCTCAGACGAATATTTCGAGTAGTTACAAACAGAATGACGAAATTAGTATACCCCCCATCTTATGGTGGAGGGTATAAAAATTCTTAAAATAGCAAACATTAGCACGTGTCACTCATAAATTCAAGAGAACGAAAATCATATTTTGAAAAATATATGAAAAACAAAAACCACAAAACCAAAGGAGAGCAAAAGTTGGCTGAGGTCGACCTTATTGAACCAATGACAAAATTTTTCAAAAATGAATTCTTTAGCAAAAAAAAAACGAAATGATGAAAAGCGTGCTAAGTTCGGCCAGGCCGAATCTTGGGAACCCACCACCATGGATTCTGCAAAAATTTCATACAAAACAAATTTAGTTGAAGGGCATCATTTAATTCTGCATGCCAAAAATCTGTCAAATCAGTAAAACTTTAAGCTTCTAGGAACTGATCGAGTGACAGCTTTACATGGGAGCTATATAAGGTTATGGACGGATTTGGACCGCAGTTGGCACAGTTGTTGGAAGTCGTTACAGAACACCGCATGCAAGATTTCAGCCAAATCGGGCAAAAATTGAGGCCTCCAGGGGCTCAAGAAGTCAAATCGGGAGATCGGTTTATATGGGAGCTATATCAGGTTCTTGAACGATTTAGACCGTACTTGGCACAGTTGTAGAAAGTCATAACAGAACACTACATGCAAAATTTCAGCCAAATCGGGCAAAAATTGGGGCCTCCAGGAGTTCAAGAAGTTAAATCGGAAGATCGGTTTAAACGGGAGCTATATCAGGTTATAGACCGATTCTGGTCGTACTAGGCACAGTTATTGGAAGTCATAACAGAACATTACATGCAAAATTTCAGCCAAATCGGACAAATATTGGGGCCTCCAGGGGCTCAAGAAGTAAAATCGGGAGATCGGTTTATATGGGAGCTATATCAGGTTAAGAACCGATTCGGACCGTATTAGGCACAGTTGGAGGAAGTCATAACAGAACACTACGTGCAAAATTTCAGCCAAATCGGACAAAAATTGGGGCCTCCAGGAGCTCAAGAAGTTAAATCGGAAGATCGGTTTAAATGGGAGCTATATCAGGTTATAGACAAATTCCGGTCGTACTAGGCACAGTTATTGGAAGTCATAACAGAACACTACATGCAAAATTTCAGCCAAATCGGGCAAATATTGGGGCCTCCAGGGGCTCAAGAAGTCAAATCGGGAGATCGGTTTATATGGGAGCTATATCAGGTTCTTGACCGATTTAGACCGTACTTGGCACAGTTGGAGGAAGTTATAACAGAACACTACGTGCAAAATTTCAGCCAAATCGGGCAAAAATTGGGGCCTCCAGGAGCTCAAGAAGTTAAATCGGAAGATCGGTTTAAATGGGAGCTATATCAGGTTATAGACAAATTCCGGTCGTACTAGGCAAAGTTATTGGAAGTCATAACAGAACGCTACGTGCAATATATCAGCCAAATCAGGCAAAAATTGGGACCTCCAGGGGCTCAAGAAGTCAAATCGGGAGATCGATTTATATGGGAGCTATATCAGGTTATAGACCGATTCTGACCGTACGTGGCACAGTTGTTGGAAGACATAACAGAACACTGCATGAAAATTTTGGACAAGTTTTGGGCCTATTAAAGGCGCATTTATTGACCGATGTCGCTGAAATTTGAGACAGTGAGTTGTGTTAGGCCCTTCGACGTTTTTTTCAATTTGGCCCAGATCTGAATACAGCTCCCATATAGACCGATCTATTGATTTAAGATTTTTGCCCCATAAAATGGGCATTTATCGTCCGATTTTGCTGAAATTTGGGACAGTGAGTTGTGTTAGCCCCTTCGACAACCTTCGTCAATTTGGCCCAGATCGGTCCAGATTTCGATATAGCTGCCATATAGACCGATCCTCCCATTTAGGGTCTTAGGTCCATAAACGCCACATTTAATATCCGATTTTGCTGAAATTTGCGACAGTGAGTTGTGTAAGGCCCTTCGACATTTTGCTTCAATTTGGCCCTGATCGGTCCAGATTTGGATATAGCTCGCATTTAGACCGATCTCTTGATTTAAGATTTTGGCCCCATGGAAAGAGCATTTATCATCCGATTTTGCTGAAATTTGGGACAGTGAGCTGTGTTATGTCCCTCGACACTCTTCTTAAATTTGGCCCAAATCGGTTCAGATTTTAATATAGCTGCCATATGCATTGGTGCATTGAGTTGTGTTAGGCCCTTCGACAACCTTCTTTAATTTGGCTCAAATCGGTCCAGATTTAGATATAGCTGCCATATAGACCGATCTCTCGATTTAAAGTTTTTTTTTTTCCCATCAAAGACGCAATTATTGTCCGATGTCGCCGAAATTGAGGACAGTGAGTTGTGTTGGACCCTTCTACAACCTTCTTCAATAAGGCACAGATTGGTCCAGTCTTGGATTTAGCTGTCATATAGACCGATTTCTCAATTTAAGGTTTTGGGCCCATAAAAGGTGCATTCATTGTCTGATTTCGCCGAAATTTTGGACATTGAGTTGTGTTAGCCCCTTCGTCATCCTCTTTCAATTTTGCATAGATTGGTTCAGATTTGGATATAGCTGCCATATAGAACGATCTCCCGATTTTGAGTCTTGGTCCCTTAAATGACTCATTTATAATCCGATTTCTCTGAAATTTGACACAGCGACTTATGTTAGTCTTTTCGACATCTGTGTCCTATATGTTTCAAATCGGTCTATATTTGTATATAGCGGCCTACAAAAAATGCAAACTATGGGCGGCCTACAAAATGTCGATCTAGCCATGTCCGACCGTCTGTCTGTCGAAAGCACGCTAACTTTCGAACGAGTAAAGCTAGCCGCTTGAAATTTTGCACTTCTTACTAGTGTAGGTCGGTTGGGATTGTAAATGGGCCATATCGATTAATGTTTTGATATAGCTGCCATACAAACCGATCTTGGGTCTTGACTTCTTGAGCCTCTAGAGGGCGCAATTCTTATCCGATTAGAATGAAATTTTGCACAACGTGTTTTGTTGTGGTATCTAACATTTGTTCCAAGTATGGTTCAAATCGGTTCATAACCTGATATAGGTGCTATATACACCGATCATGGGTCTTGACTTCTTGAGCATCTAGAGGGTGCAATTTTTATCCGATTGGAATGAAATTGTGTACGACGTGTTTTGTTATGATATCCAACAACTGTACCAAGTATGGTTCAAATCGGTCCGAAACCTGATATAGCTACCATATAAACTGATTTTGGGTCTTGACTTCTTGAGCATCTAGAGGGTGCAATTTTTATCCGATTGGAATGAAATTGTGTACGACGTGTTTTGTTATGATATCCAACAACTGTACCAAGTATGGTTCAAATCGGTTCATAACCTGATATAGCTGCCATATAAACCGATCTTGGGTCTTGACTTCTTGAGCCTCTAGAGGGCGCAATTCTTATCCGATTTGAATGAAATTTTACACGAAGTATTTTGTTATGATTTCCAACAACTGTGCTGTGTATGGTTCAAATCGGTCCTTAACCTGATATAGCTGTCATATGAACCGATTTTGGGTCTTGACTTCTTGAGCCACTAGAGAGCGCAATTCTTATCCGATTTGAATGAAATTTTGCGCGAAGTATTTTGTATTTCCAACAACTGTGCGGACTATGGTTCAAATCGGTCCTTAACCTGATATAGCTGTCATATGAACCGATCTGGGGTCTTGACTTCTTGAGCCTATAGAGGGCGCAATTCCTAACCGATTTGGCTGAAATTTTACACGACGTTTTTTATTCTTACTTTCAACAACTGTGCCAAATTGGGTTCAAATCGGTTCATAACCTGATATATTTGGTTGCCCAAAAAGTAATTGCGGATTTTTTAAAAGAAAGTAAATGCATTTTTAATAAAACTTAGAATGAACTTTAATCAAATATACTTTTTTTACACTTTTTTCTAAAGCAAGCTAAAAGTAACAGCTAATAACTGACAGAAGAAAGAATGCAATTACAGAGTCACAAGCTGTGAAAAAATTTGTCAACGCCGACTATATGAAAAATCCGCAATTACTTTTTGGGCAACTCAATAGTTGCCATATAAACCGATTTGGGATCTTGACTTCTTGAGCCTCTAGAGGTCGCAATTATTATCCGATTTGCATGAAATTTTGTACGACGGATTCTCTCATCACCATTAACATATGTGTTTATTATGGTCTGAATCAGTCTATAGCCCGATACAGCTCCCATATAAATAGATCTCTCTATTTTACTTCTTGATCCCCCAAAGGGCGCAATTCTTATTCGAATTGGGTGACATTTTACACACGTCGCCAACATATAATTTAATTGTGGTCCGAACTGGACCAAATCTTGATATCGCTCTAATATCAGAGCAAATCTTTTCTTATATCCTTTTTTTGCCTAAGAAGAGATGCCGGGAAAAGAACTCGACAAATGCGATCCATGGTGGAGGGTTTATAAGACTCGGCCTGGCCGAACTTAGCACTCTTTTATTTGTTTTTTATCCGATTTCGCTGAAATTTGAAACACAAAATTCAAAAGTGACTTATATCTATTAGACCACTCAATGTCCGTGCCGAATTTGGGTGCATAAGTTATCCAATTTTCACCAGTTTGTGGCGAAAGGGGGTTTACATATACACCCGAGGTGGTGGGTATCCAAAGTTCGACCCGGCTGAACTTAATGCCTTTTTACTTGTTTTATTTTTTAATTTTGTTTTAGTTTATTTTATTAAAATATTTTGTTTTGTTAAAAAATGTAGACTGCACTGTTTTATAACACACCAAGTGTTATGTAGGGCATTCGAAAATTATTGGTGTTTCTCTCCGGTTTCCCATAGTTTTTGGGAAATGGAAGAGATGAAAGGCTTCCTTAGCTGAAGAAAATAAAAAGGAAGGCTATGGAGATGATGATTATGGGATGCTATGACTTTTACCCTTCGCTACCCGTTCCCCCATTATATGAATGAAAACATCAAACGTTGTCGACGCATGCATCATGGCTGGAAGAAAAACAAATATTACCAATTGATATAGGAGGGAGAACTTGTAAAAGATAATATTTTTATTAGATTTTCTTGGTGGAAAACTTCAACATCATCATCATCGTCACCCTCATCAACTCCCTACACCACAATGGTGTGATGTGTTGCGGGGAAGTTGGTGTTGAAGGACACATGCTTTTAAATTTCGGTATTTGAGTAAGCAAACATTCACCACATGGATGCTGAAAGGTGTTTTAGACTTTTTGTTTCAATATTTTACTGCCCTCATAGGGTCCCATGGGGAAGGCCTCATAATAACATTTGGGGGAGAAAAAAACATTTATTATTTTATTAAATTAAAATGAAAACAAATAGATGATGGTTCTTTACAAATATTTTAAGTGCACTACCATTAAAGGTTAAAGCAAAAGAAAGCAGCTAAAATTCTTTGTTTGCTTACTCACAAATCTAAGGGATTTTGTTATTTTGGTTGCTGGTAATAAAATTGAGGCTCTGTGTTTAAAGCTGAAGAAAAATAAAACTTAAAATGATCATAAAACATTTAAGAGCATATTTGGCAGTAACTGAGAGCAGCTGGTGGCAAATATTTTTAAAGTTTTCTTAAAAATTATACTGGATTTTTATTACAATGTGGAAAGATGAGTTTGTTGCCCATAGTTTAAACCATTTCTTGTGAACTAGAATGCACTTGGTCTAATAGTTACACCCTACACCACTACTGTGCTGCAAGCTAATATAACTTAACGCATGATTGCTGCTACAGTAAACAGGAAAATAGCTATAAATCGCCTTAAAATCACCTTCCGTTAGGAATTTGCGGTGTCTTGCAAAGGTCTTGGCCTACCCTACACACTGGCACAGGGTATTATGACTTAGTGCATTTGTTTGTAACACCCAAAAGGAAAAGAGATAGACCCATTGATAAGTATACCGATCGACTCAGAATCGCTCTCTGATTCGATTTAGCTATGTCTGTCCGTCCGTCTGTCTGTCTGTCCGTCCGTCCGCCTGTCTGTCCATGTTAATCTGTGTACAAACTACATGTCGTAATTTTCATCCGATCGTCTTCAAATTTGGTACGGGCATGTTTTTCGGCCTAGAGACGAAGCCTATTGAAATTGGAAAAAATCGGATCAGATTTGGATATAGCTCCCATATATATGTTCGTCCGATTTGCAGTAATAATGCAATAAAAAGGTCATTTGTTAACCGATTCTGTCGAAATTTGGCAGGAAAGATTTTCTTATGACTATCGACATAACTGGTGAATATCATCGAAATCGGTTCAGATTTAGATATAGCTGTCAGATATGTAAATCGCCCGATTTTCACTCCAAGAGCCACTGCAAGCACATTTATTGACCAATCTTGCCAATACTTCGCACATCGCTTTCCTCGACGACTTCCACAATATCTGAAACGTTTGCTTGAAATCGGTTCAGATTTAGATATAGCTTCCATATATATGTTCGTCCGATTTGCAGTAATAATGCAATAAAATGGTCACTTGTTAACCCATTCTCTCGAAATTTGGCAGGAAAGATTTTCTTTTGACTATCGACATAAGTGGCGAATTTCATGGAAATCGGTTCAGATTAACATATAGCTCTCATATATATATATATAGCCCGATTTTCTGTCCTAGAACCATTGCAAGCGCATTTATTAACCAATCTTCCCAAAACATTGCACAAAGCCTTCCTCGATGACTACCACAATATCTCAAAAATTTGCTTGAAATCGGTTCAGATTTGGATATAGCTCCTATATATATGTTCGTCCGATTTGCAGTAATAATGCAATAAAATGGTCACTTGTTAACCCATTCTCTCGAAATTTGGCGGGACGGATTTTCTTATGACTCTCGACATTACTGGTGAGTTTCATGGAAATCGGTTCAGATTTAGATATAGCTGTCATATATGTAAATCGCCCGATTTTCACTCCAAGAGCCATTGCAAGCGCATTTATTGACCAATCTTGCCAAAATTTTGCACAACGCCTTCCTCGACGACTGCCACAATATCGGAGAAGTTTGCTTGAAATCGGTTCAGATTAAGATATAAATCCCATATATATGTTCGTCCGATTTGCAGTAATAATGCAATGAAAAGGTCAGTTGTTAGCCGATTCTCTCGAAATTTGACAGGAAGGATTTTCTTATGACTATCGACATAACTGGTCAATTTCATGGAAATCGGTTCAGATTTAGATATAGCTGTCATATATGTAAATCGCCCGATTTTCACCCCAAGAGCTATTGCAAGCGCATTTATTGACCAATCTTCCCAAAATTTTGTGCAACGCCTTCCTCGACGACTACGACAATATCTGAGAAGTTTGCTTGAAATCGGTTCAGATTTAGAAATAGCTCCCATATATATGATCGTCAGATTTTGGCTAATTTGCAATAATGTTGTCATTTGTCAACCAAATGCAAATTTTACCCATGAACATTCCGCTTAGGAACAGGGGCAAACTTCTCACATATCAATTCTCACTTATCAGTCCGATTTAAGTTTTAAGCTCAATGATAAGGGGCCTCCTTTTTTTATAGCCGATTCCGAACGGCGTGCCGCAGTTTTACATGGCATAGTACCTCAAAAATGTTGCCAGCATTAGGCGGGGAAAACTACCGCTAAAAATTTTTCTGATTGTCTCGCCAGGATTTGAACCCAGGCATTAAGCGTCATAGGCGGACTTGCTAACCTCTACGGTACGGTGGCCTCCAACCGTCATTTATCAACCGTGGTTGTTAAAGTTAGAACATATGCTCGAAATGTGATACGGATTGTTTAATAACCCATCTGAGAATATCCGCCCAGGTCCATCAAAATTGGTTTAGAATTGGATATAGGCCAACATTGCACTTATAGGGTAGGTGTAGGGTATTATACAGTCGGCACCGCCCGACTTTTGCCCTTCCTTACTGGTTTTTTATTTCAAAAATGTATTCATAATTTTTACCTCATGAACTGAAACCCTTAACTAAACTCTAATATTTTTTTTTTATTTTTCAGGTATGTTCCCCTCCATAATGCTTTAAAGAAAATAGTCGTAAGTAGTATTGTTTTTCGAATTTTATCTCAGTTATCCTCAGGTTGGGTTGGAAAGGGATAATACCAAACATGGAATTTGTAAACACTTAGGCCATTGGCCTATGGCCTATGGTTATTCCTAAATATTCACTCTACTCCACTTCAAATATTCAATTTAATTTGATTCACCTTCTTTAACAGTTTAGGCGACGAGGAGCCATTACGCCTAACCGCATTCACCTCTTTTTAGTACGTGTAGTACTATCTCAATATACTATTTTTACCATAGAACCATGGCATAGTAATGGGAAATAAAAAAAAAAACTTTTATTGCAAATTTTCGTAGTCCCCTTTAACTTTAACCCTAAAACGTATATCCATATTTATATGTATGTATAAAAATGGTGTTAAATTTAAGTCTTTAAACGGATTCAGGCCATACATCGCCTGCAGTTTCTTGGTCCTCGCTCTTCCTCCCTCATCTACTCGGTGACATATGAAAAGCCGAAATTCTGCAGTTGCACAGTTTCCCTGGTTTGCCATGTTGATCGTTGTTGCTGTTGGATGTGGCCTGTAGTGTTGGCTTTTTTCGCTTGTCTTACATTTTAAATTGGTAACAGAAGTTTAAAGCCATTAAAAATACACTGGTCGACCGACATTTGTTTACTCTACATACAAACACCGAACTATTTATATATAAAGGGTGTTATTCTAGAGTAGTAAACAAGTAAAAAGGCGTTAAGTTCGGCCGGGTCGAACTTTGGGTACCCACCACCTTGAGTATATGTGTAAACCACCTTTCGTCAAAATCAGGTATAAAATGCATACCTTATGCCGCATAGCAGCTTTATCGAAATATGTTCCTATTTGGACCAAATACCAAAACCTTAAATCTAGAGATCGGTCTATAATTTAGCTTTATTCAAATCTGGGCCGATCTGGGTCAAATTGGCAGCTATATGGCGGCTATATCCGTTTTAGGCCAAGTTGCAGCAAAATGTCCAAGACCTTAATGCAACTCACTGTCCCAAATTTCGGTGAAATTGGACAATAAATGCGCCTCTTATGGGCTCAAAACCTTAAATCTAGAGATCGGTCTATATGGTAGCCATATTCAATTCTGGACCAATCTGGGCCAAATTAAATAAGAATGTCGAAGGGCCTAGGACAACTCACTGTCCCAAATTTCGGCGAAATTGGACAATAAAAGCGCCGTTTATGGCTTCAAAGCCTTAAATCGAGCTATCGGTTTATATGACAACAATATCCAAATTTGGACCGATCTGGGCCATATTGCAGAAGTATGTTGAGGGACTTAACACAACACACTGTCCCCAATTTCGACGTCATCGGACAATAAATGCGTCTCTTACAGCCCCAATACCTTAAATCTAGAGATCGGTCTATATGGCAGCTATGTTCAAATCTAGACCGATCTGAGCCAAATTGAAGAAGGATGTCGAAGGGCCTTACACAACTCACTGTCCCAAATTTCGGCGAAATTGGACCATAAATGCGCCTTTTACAGCCCCAATACCTTAAATCTAGAGATCGGTCTATATGGCAGCTATATCCAAATCTTGACCCATCTGAGCCAAATTGAAATAGGATGTCGAAGGGCCTTACACAACTCACTGTCCCAATTTTTTGGCAAAATCGTACAATAAATGCGCCTTTTATGGGCTAAAAACCTTAAATCGAGAGATCGGTCTATATGGCAGCTATATCCACATCTGGACCGATCTGAGCCAAATTGAAGAAGCATGTCGAGAGGCCTATCACAACTCACTGTCCCAAATTTCAGCAAATAAATGAATGTGGATTTAATGGGCCTAAGACCCTAAATCGGCGGATCGGTCTATATGGCAGCTATATGCCAATCTAGACCGATCTGGGCCAAATTGAGGAAGGATGTCGAAGGCCCTAACACAACTCACTGTCCCAAATTTCAACAAAATCGGATAATAAATGTGGCTTTTATGGGCCTAAGACCCCAATTCGGCGGCTCGGTCTTTATGGGGCTATATCAAGATATAGTCCGATATAGCCCATCTTCGAACTTAACCTGCTTATGAACAAAAAAAGAATCTCTGCAAAGTTTCAGCTCAATATCTCTATTTTTGAAGACTGTAGCGTGATTTCAACAGACAGACATGGTAGGACATGTCTAGATCGTCTTACATTTTTACGCTGATCAAGAAAATATATACTTTATAGGGTCGGAAATGGATATTTCGATGTGTTGCAAACGGAATGACAAAATGAATATACCCCCATCCTTCGGTGGTGGGTATAAATATGGACATCGAAAATAAAATAAAATAAAATAAAATAATGTAAAATAAAATAAAATAAAATAAAATAAAATAAAATAAAATAAAATAAAATAAAATAAAATAAAATAAAATAAAATAAAATAAAATAAAATAAAATAAAATAAAATAAAATAAAATAAAATAAAATAAAATAAAATAAAATAAAATAAAATAAAATAAAATAAAATGAAATGAAATGAAATGAAATGAAATGAAATGAAATGAAATGAAATGAAATGAAATGAAATGAAATGAAATGAAATGAAATGAAATGAAATGAAATGAAATGAAATGAAATGAAATGAAATGAAATGAAATGAAATGAAATGAAATGAAATGAAATGAAATGAAATGAAATGAAATGAAATGAAATGAAATGAAATGAAATGAAATGAAATGAAATGAAATGAAATGAAATGAAATGAAATGAAATGAAATGAAATGAAATGAAATGAAATGAAATGAAATGAAATGAAATGAAATGAAATGAAATGAAATGAAATGAAATGAAATGAAATGAAATGAAATGAAATGAAACGAAATGAAATGAAATGAAATGAAGTGAAATGAAGCGAAATGAAGTGAAATGAAGCGAAATGAAGCGAAATTAAGCGAAATGAAGCGAAATGAATTGAATTGAATTGAAATGAAATGAAATGGTATGAAATGAAGTGAGATGAAATGAAATGATGTGGGTGAAATGAAATGAAATTAAATGATATGAAATTATATGAAATGTTATGAAATGATATGAAATGATATGAAATGATATGAAATGATATGAAATGATATGAAATGATATGAAATGATATGAAATGATATGAAATGATATGAAATGATATGAAATGATATGAAATGATATGAAATGATATGAAATGATATGAAATCATATGAAATGATATGAAATGATATGAAATGATATGAAATGATATGAAATGATATGAAATGATATGAAATGATATGAAATGATATGAAATGATATGAAATGATATGAAATGATATGAAATGTTATGAAATGATATGAAATGATATGAAATGATATGAAATGATATGAAATGATATGAAAGATATGAAATGATATGAAACGATATGAAATGATATGAAATGATATGAAATGATATGAAATGATATGAAATGATATGAAATGATATGAAATGATATGAAATGATATGAAATGATATGAAATGATATGAAATGATATGAAATGATATGAAATGATATGAAATGAAATGAAATGAATTGAAATAAAATGAAGTGAAATGGAATCGAATGGAATTGAAATTGGAATTGAAATTGGAATGAAATGAAGTGCAATGATGTGAAATGGAATGCAATGAAGTGAAATGAAATGAAATAAAATGAAATGAGTGGAAACGAAATGAAATGATATGAAATAAAATGAAATGAAATGAAATAAAATAAAATAAAATAAAATAAAATATAATAAAATAAAATAAAATAAAATAAAATAAAATAAAATAAAATAAAATAAAATTAAATAAAATAAAATAAAATAAAATAAAATAAAATAAAATAAAATAAAATAAAATAAAATAAAATAAAATAAAATAAAATAAAATAAAATAAAATAAAATAAAATAAAATAAAATAAAATAAAATAAAATAAAATAAAATAAAATAAAATAAAATAAAATAAAATAAAATAAAATAAAATAAAATAAAATAAAATAAAATAAAATAAAATAAAATAAAATAAAATAAAATAAAATAAAATAAAATAAAATAAAATAAAATAAAATAAAATAAAATAAAATAAAATAAAATAAAATAAAATAAAATAAAATAAAATAAAATAAAATAAAATGAATTGAAACGAAATGAAATGAAATGAAATGAAATGATATGAAATGAAATGAAATTAATTGAAATGAAATGATATGAAATTAAATCATATGATATGAAATGAAATGGAATAGAATGAAATGGAATGGAATCGAATCGAATGGAATAGAATGGAACAGAATGGAGTTGGAATGTAATGAAGTGGAATGGAATGAAATGAAGTGGAATGGAATGATATGAAAAAAATTAAATAAAATAAAGCTTGAAAAACCACCCTATGTGTTTGGCTTACCAGAAGCAAACTCATTGAGGCAGTTCCACTGCCGCAATGTGTCTCCAATGTCCATACAAGAATCATTTGCTGCAAATCGAGGAGACCATGAACACAGACGGAGGTGGTTCATTGGGTGGTGATCATATTGCCATTCATTGCACATTCAAATGAGTTTCTTTTGGGTCCCTGCTTTAGCATGACCACCATCAACCACCTCCAGCACCATATCCTGCTCCTCCGCCACCATCGCCTTCCCCAAATGATCCAGATGTGTGTGATTGCAAATATGTGAGCTCTGTTTTTGATGGAGGCCAATAAATGACAGTTTGATGTGTTAAACATGGAAAAAAAGTGAAAGAGGAAAAAATCACAGCCGCAGTGGCATGAATGCAAGTTTTGCATTTTTAAAGAGTTATGTTTTCAGTTATTCGCCATGGCCTTTTAAATGCTTATTTGGTATTAACACAAAAATAATCGAACTGAAAAAGCGTGCAAGATATTTATCGTGTTGTTTTGGTTGTGTGACAATCTATGTCCATTAGTTCTTTGGCCTGATAAGCCATAATTAACCGACGTCAATGGACATTTGCTAGCAAATGTCATTATGAATTGCGTTAAAGTGTGGCTTAATGAGTGGCGATGTTGAAGCTTTATTTGTTAATTATTAATAATTTTTCGATAATTGGTCTATGAAAATTCCATTGAGTATAGTTCTCTCATAAGCCTGGCCCATGAAAATTGAGCTAGAGATTGTCCTCAAAATGTCTCATGCAGTTTATTAAGCGAAATTACTTTTGATTCTATACACATAAAATGTAAAGAAATATCAACCAAAGGCTAACACTCTTCATTTTTCAGTAGTAAACACCCCGGTTCCTGGTGTTTGCAAACTTTTTTTTTTTAATTTTTAAACCACCCTCGTCCAACTCATTGTCTTAATATGCATATTGCCAACTTTAAAGGAGATTTAAATTTTCTGCTCTTTCGGGTTATACAAGACAGAAACATTACCAGCAGCAGCTAAAATGACTTTAACTCTGCAACAACAACATACTCAACTTCAACATCACATTTCATTATGTTGCGACAGGCATGTTAAATCAGCCCCAAAAGCAATGCAATTTGTTTGCCTGCAAGCGGCAGCAGCAGCAACAACGGCAACAACAGCAACAGTCAAATAGAATGCTAATGACAAGTATAGGCAATTTTCGTAAATGAGGCTTACAGCAGAAAATATTTGCAAGACCACAAAAGAAAGACATCCCAATAAAAGCCTAGGGAGTGGTGGCGGTGTGTCACACTATCTATATGGCCCTGCATGCCTGTCATGTCATTTGTGGCAGGCGATTGACAAAAGTGGCAACAACCGCAGCACAACAACAGCAGCAGCAACAGCATTGTAGACAAACAGTCAGTCAGTCAACCAGCCAGCCAGCCAGCCATACATGTGACACAAAAAGAAGCTACTAACAAAAGAGACCCAATTATTGGTAACTAACTAAGGAGTACCGGTTCTCTTGGGGAAGAGTGGCAGAAGTATAAAGAGAGGGAATGTGAGGGGGGTACTATATGGCAGAGACCCTGCCCAAAAGTGTTTTGTACTTGTTCTGGCTTGAACAACAACTTCTATTTCAGCAATTGCTCTTAGTTTTCAGCACTCCCATAGAAAAAAATGTCAAGTGAATTGAAGCCTGTCTGCCTCTAAGAGTTGCAAAATTCCCAAACAGGGGGACAATAAGAGCTGAAGATCACATAGCACAGTGGGATTCGTATAGATTGAAGTCTAACAGTTCATATTTCCAAACAGTCTTTCTCTTCTTCTAATTTCTATTATATAAAATTTGATTTGTGGCGGGGGGGAGCGGACCCTCCCCCTTAATACCATTTTGAAAAACGCCGGATCTCGGAAATGGGTGCACCGATTTAAGCGAAATTTTGCATGCCCCTTATGGTATCCCTAAAACACGAAATTGGTATAAAACTTTGGGGTCAAATAACCTGGGGGGGACGCCCCATCCGAAAACCCACCCGAACCGACATGTTTACCGACATTTACTGTGGTGTTCACCACGATTGGTTCGCACTACGCGAAGGTACCAATTCGGGACATGCTTTAGTAAAGGTAAAAAATCCACTGCAGCCTCCAGTTCCCTTCCTACCAATGTAGGATCCCAGGTGACCCAGGAGTCTGCAAATGTTCCCTGCGAAATACTGGACCACAGTACCTTTGACAGTCTACCGCATCAGCCCATGCCCTTTTTGCGCAGTCATCGTAGAAGGCGTTCACCCTACCAAGAAGCTCGCACAGTGAAGGTCTCACTGATTTCATAGCATAATCTGCGGAAATCTGCGATACATTCCTGGCCAGTTGATCGGCCGCTTCTAACCCCGCCCCACGTTGGTGGCCTTGGACCCAACAAAGCCTGACAGTCTTTCCCACGGTTCAAAGAATCTCTTTGCATCTTCTAACCAGTTGAACGAATGAATAAAGCAAGGCACTTGAAATTTTGCGCTGATACTTCTTATCGCTGTTGGTCGTTGGGATTGGGCTATATTGGCTCAGATTTGGATATAGCCTCCATATAAAGATTGGGCTATTTTTGGATATAGCTGTCATATATACCGATCTCACCATTTAGGTTCTGTCAATAAAAGTGCAATCACTGAAATTTTGCACAATAAGTAACCCTGACATATCCTTGCCGAATATGGTGGCGATCGGACTATATATATATATATAGCTGCCCTATAGGCAAGAAATCTGTTTCGCCATCCTAACAGTGAAGTGTATAAGACTCGTCCAAATGGGAACTTATTCCCATAAAGCTGCCATGGGTTCATAAAAAAATTACAAAAAATTTTTCAAAAATTTTTATACCCTCCACCATAGGATGGGTTTCGTCATTCTGTTTGTAACACCTCGAAATATGCGTCTGAGACCCCGTAAAGTATATATATTTTTGATCTTCATGTCATTCTAAGGCCATCTAGGACGGACATGGGTCCGTCTGTCCATCCGTCCGTCTGTCCGTCGAATTTCACGCTAAGTTTGGAAGGAGTAAAGCTCGCCGCTTGAAATTTTGCACAAATACTTTTTAATAGTGTAGATCGGTTGGGATTGTAAATGGGCCATATCGGTCCATGTTTTGATATAGCTGCCATATAAGCTGATCTTGGGTCTTGACTTCTTGAGCCTCTAGAGGGCGCAATTCTCATCCGATTGGGTTGAAATTTTGCATGAAGTGTTTTGGTATCACTTCCAACAACTGTGTTAAGTATGATTCAAATCGGTTCAAGTTTTAATATAGCTGCCATATAAACTGATCTTGGATCTTGATTTCTTGAGCCCCTAGAGGGCGCAATTCTCATCCAATTTTACTGAAATTTTGCACGTGGAGTTTTGGTATCACTTCCAACTACTGCGCTAAGTATGGTACAAATCGGTCCATGTTTTGATATAGCTGCCATATAAACTGGTCTTGGGTCTTGACTTCTTGAGGTGTTTTGTTATGACTTTCAATAACTGTGCTTAATATGGCGTAAATTGGTACATAACCTGATATAGCTGTCATATAACCCGATCTGGGGTCTTGACTTCATGAGCCCTTAGAGGGCGCAATTCTCATCTGATTTGACTGAAATTTTGCACGTCGTGTTTTGGTATCACTTCCAAAATCTGCGGTAAGTATGGTACAAGTCGGTCCATGTTTTGATTTAGCTGTCATATAAACTGATCTGGGGTCTTGACTTCTTGAGCCCCTAGAGGGCGCAATTCTCATCCGATTTGACTGAAATTTTGCACGTGGTGTTTTGTTATGACTTCCAATAAATGCGCTAAGTATGGTTCAAATCGGTCCATGTTTTGATATAGCTGCCATGTAAACTGATCTTGGGTCTTGACTTCTTGAGTCTCTAGAGGGCGCAATTCTCATCCGATTTGAGGGAAATTATGCATGAGGTGTTCTGTTATGACTTCCAATAACTGCGCTAAGTATGGTTCAAATCGGTCAATGTTTTGATATAGCTGCCATATAACCCGATATGGTGTCTTGACTTCTTGAGCCTCTAGAGGGCGCAATTCTCATCCGATTTTACTGAAATTTTGCACGTGGGGTTTTGGTATCACTTCCAAAAACTGCGCTAAGTATGGTACAAATCGGTCCATGTTTTGATATAGCTGCCATATAAACTGATCTTGGGTCTTGACTTCTTGAGCCTCTAGAGGGCGCAATTCTCATCCGATGTGACGGAAATTTTGCACGTGCTGTTTTGATGTTACTTTCAACAAATGCGCTAAGTATGGTACAAATCGGTCCATGTTTTGCTATAGCTGCCATATAAACTGATCTTGGGTCTTGACTTCTTGGGTCTCTAGAGGGCGCAATTCTCATCCGATTTGACTGAAATTTTGCACGAGGTGTTTTGGTATCACTTCCAACAACTGCGCTAATTATGGTACAAATCGGTCCATGTTTTGATATAGCTGCCATATAAGCTGATCTTGGGTCTTGAGTTCTTGAGTCTCTAGATGGCGTAATTCTGGTCCGATTTGACTGTAATTTTGCACGTGGAGTTTTGCTATCACTTCCAACAACTGTGTTAAGTATGATTCAAATCGGTTCATGTTTTGATATAGCTGCCATATAAGCTGATCTTGGGTCTTGACTTCTTGAACCTCTAGAGGGCGCAATTCTCATCCGATTTGCAGGACATTTTGTACAACAGCTTCTCTCATGACCTTCAACATACGTGTCTAATATGGTCTGAATCGATCAATAGCTTGATACACCTCTCATATAAACCTATCTCCCGATTTTGCTTCTTGAGCCCCTACAAAGCGCAATTCTTATTCGAATGAACTGAAATTTTACACAATGACTTGTACAATGTTCAGCATTCGTTTATGGTCCGAATTGGACTATAACTTGATATAGCTCCAATAGCACAACAGTTCTTATTCAATATTCTTTGTTTGCCTAAAAAGAGACACTGCACATATAACTCGACAAATGTGATCCATGGTGGAGGGTATATAAGATTCGGCCCGGCCGAACTTAGCCCGCTCTAACTTTACTTTACTTCATTTTTACTCCTGTGCCTGAGTAGACGCCATAAAAAGGACATACATAAAGCCATTCGTCTGTTTGTGCCCATAGTCCATCTGATTTTGGTCTGGGGTCATATTGTAGTGGCATTCGTGCTCTGTTTGCTGCTGCGATCCAAGACAGCGACATGTCTTTTTATTCAGCAGCATCAGGCTGGAACATTGTTCCTCCATTCATGGTCATTGGCGTGTAAGCATGAACCTCGATTTCCAAGTGTTGTCTTCATTGTTCGTTAATGTTGAGATTTCGCTGTAAGCTGTACTGTGTGCGGTGGTCATGTAAACATGTTAATTCGGCTGGGCTATAACATGGCCAGCCTGTTAATACTGGCCTATTGTAAGCATCCGAACAAGAGTACTAGAACCGTCTTTATGGGCAAAGACCACAAAATACTACAAAACACTGACATCACACAAGAGGAGGTTGTGGCCACAAAACATACTCGAGCGCACGTACACACTCACCATTGATTAAACCACCATGATGATTATGATGACTACCACATCATGTCGGGACAGCCACATGATTAATTAACCCTTGTGGGCTTTTTTGGCCACTATTGATAAAGGTATTCTGTTTTCGTTTAATATTTTTCTCGTTATTTTGCTTTATTAAAAATGATTATCAACGCTTATTGATTTGCATTGCAGCGTGTGCAAAGTCAATGAGTTGGTTGCGTAGACCTTGAATTGATCAATTACTCACTTGGGTATTTGTGGTTAGAGGAACAACGACAAATTGGTTGGTTACAAGAAATGGTTAAAGGACAAGGGAAATTAAATCCAGGCATCATGAATATAAAGTCTTTTGAAAACTGGAAATATGACAATAAATGCCATCAAATAGGCCAATAGGAAACTCGTTTTAAGGATCTTAGGTCCATTTTGGTTTCAAAGCGATACGCTTTGCTTATTCCCAATGCATTGGGTTGCCCAAAAAGTAATTGCGGATTTTTCATATAGTCGGCGTTGACAAATTTTTTCACAGCTTGTGACTCTGTAATTGCATTCTTTCTTCTGTCAGTTATCAGCTGTTACTTTTAGCTTGCTTTATAAAAACGTGTAAAAAAGTATATTTGATTAAAGTTCATTCTAAGATTTATTAAAAATGCATTTACTTTCTTTTAAAAAATCCGCAATTACTTTTTGGGCAACCAATAATTATATTTGATTGAGTAGGTTAGGTTATGTAAGGTAAGAATGGCTGTCCTTTACAGACTCACTTAGACAATTTTAAGTCCCTTGTGATACCACAGCGGCGACAGACCAAGGCTTCTGGCAGGAATCGAACCCACGACCCCTGCTCTGGTTATCCAAGCACGCTACCAACTCGGCTACCGGGGCGCCCACTTTATTAAGTAAAAAATCTCATATATCAAAATTCAATTTGTGTTTGTTTGTCGAATAGGCTGAACCAATTACTTTGAAATTTTCGCAGATATTTGATATGGGAAGGGGGGGCGGACCCTCCCCCTTACCCCAAAAGCACTACCAAAAAATGAAAGTGTACCGATCGGGACAATATGGGATTTAAATGAAAGGTATACAAGAGTAGAATACGAATTTCATAATAAAAGATGGGTCCAAGTTCCTGGGGGCCGCCCCAGCCCCAAAACCCCTTAACATAGGTTTATTTGACGATCATGACAATATGGGACTCAAATGAAACGTATTCGAGAGTAGATTACGAATATGGTCAGGGAGAAAAAATATGCTTTATAATTTGTTGATATCGGAAGGAGGGAAGGAGGGCCCTCCCCCTTACCCCAAAAATAATAACAAAAAATAAAAGTGGACCGATCAGGACAATATGGTATTCAAATAAAAGGTATTCAAGAGTAGAATACGAATTTCATAATAAAAGTACCTGGGGGGCCGCCCCAGCCCCAAAACCCATTAAAATAGGTTTATTTGACGATCATGACAATGTGGGACTCAAATGAAACGTATTCGAGAGTAGATTTCGAATATGGTCAGGGAGAAAAAAATTTGCTTCATAATTTGTTGATATCGGAAGGGGGGGGGGGTTCCCCTATACCCCAATAAACCTCTCAAAATCATAAGTGGACCGTTAAAGACAATATGAATATTAAATGAAAGGTATTGAAGAATAGAATACGAATATGATATTAGAAATTGGGTTCAAGTACCCAAGAAGTCGCCCTAACCCCAAAATATCTAAAAACAGAAAAATTGGTCGTCCATATCAATGTGGGGCTTAAATGAAAGGTATTCGGGAGTAGATTACGAATTTGGCATACAAATTCATGTCGAAGTATAGGGGGTCACCCCAACCCCACAAAAACGCCCAAAATGGGCACATTAGCCAATCACGGATATATGGGTCTCGGTTTGTTTGTTCCGTATAGACTGAAAAAAGGTAGAACCGTTTTTCTCTAAATTTTCGCATATTATGTAGGTTGGTCTCGAAGGAAACATAGGCTATATAATTTTTCGGTATCGGAAGGAGGACGGACCCTCCCCCTTATGCCAAAAACACAACCCAAAATCACAAGTGGACCGTTAAAGGCAATATGGATATCAAATGAAAGGTATTGAAGAGTGGAATACGAATATGATATTAAAATTTAAGTGTAAGTACCCATCGGGCCGCCCTAACCCCAAAACTCCCCAAACAGACATATTGGACGTTCATTTCAATATGGGGCTCAAATGAAAGGTATTCGGGAGTAGATTACGAATCTGGCATATAAAATCAGATCAAAGTGTAGGTGGTCACACCACCCACTAAAAACCGCCCCAAAGGAGCATATGACCCATCATAACTAAAGGGTGATTTTTTTGAGGTTAGGATTTTCATGCATTAGTATTTGACAGATCACGTGGGATTTCAGACATGGTGTCAAAGAGAAAGATGCTCAGTATGCTTTGACATTTCATCATGAATAGACTTACTAACGAGCAACGCTTGCAAATCATTGAATTTTATTACCAAAATCAGTGTTCGGTTCGAAATGTGTTCATTCACCATAACGTTGAGTCCAACAGCATCTTTGAAAAAATACGGTCCAATGATTCCACCAGCGTACAAACCACACCAAACAGTGCATTTTTCGGGATGCATGGGCAGTTCTGGAAGGGCTTCTGGTTGCTCTTCACTCCAAATGCGGCAATTTTGCTTATTTACGTAGCCATTCAACCAGAAATGAGCCTCATCGCTGAACAAAATTTGTCGATAAAAAAGCGGATTTTCTGCCAACTTTTCTAGGGCCCATTCACTGAAAATGATTTGCAAGCGTTGCTCGTTAGTAAGTCTATTCATGATGAAATGTCAAAGCATACTGAGCATCTTTCTCTTTGACACCATGTCTGAAATCCCACGTGATCTGTCAAATACTAATGCATGAAAATCCTAACCTCAAAAAAATCACCCTTTATATGAGACTAGGTTTGTTTTTTTGTTTCGTAGAATAAAAAAAAGGAAACATAGGTTATATAATTTTTTTTATCCTCTACCATAGGTTGGGGGTATATTCATTTTGTCATTTCGCTTGCAACACATTGAAATATCCATTTCAGACCCTATAAAGTATATATATTCTTGATAAGCGTAAAAATCTAAGACCATCTAGACATGTCCGTCCGTCTGTCTGTTGAAATCTATTCAAAACTAGAGATATTGAGCTGAACCTTGCACAGATTCTTTTTTTGTACATAAGCAAGTTAAGGTCGAAGATGGGCTATATCGGACTATATCTTAATATAGCCCCCATATAGACCGATCCGCCGATTTAGGGTCTTAGGCCAACAAAAGACATATTTATTATCCGATTTCGCTGAAATTTGGGACAGTGAGTTGTGTTAGGCCCTTTGACATCCTACCTTAATTCGGCTCAGATCGGTCCAGATTTGCATATAGCTGCCATATAGACCGATCCTCCGATGTAGGGTCTTTGGCCCATAAAAGGCACATTTATTATCCGATTTTGCTGAAATTTGGGACAGTGAGTTGTGTGACGCCCTTCGACATCCGACGTCAATTTAGCTCAGATCGGTCCAGATTTGGATATAGCTGCCATATAGACCGACCCTCCGATTTAGGGTCTTAGGCCCATAAAAGCTACAATTATTATCTGATTTTGCTGAAATTTGGGACAGTGAGTTGCGTTAGACCCTTCGATATCCTTCATCAATTTGGCTCAGATCAGTCGAGATTTGCATATAGCTGCCATATAGACCGATCCTCCGATGTAGGGTCTTTGGCCCATAAAAGGCACATTTATTATCCGAATTTGCTGAAATTTGGGACAGTGAGTTGTGTTGGGCCTTCGACATCCTTCGTCAATTTGGCTCAGATCGGTCCAGATTTGCATATAGCTGCCATATAGACCGATCCTCCGATTTAGGGTCTTAGGCCCATGAAAGCCACATTTATTATCTGATTTTGTGGAAATAAGGGACAGTAAGTTGCCTTAAGCCCTTCGACATCCTTTGTCAATTTGGCTTAGATCGGTCCTATCTCTCGATTTAAGGTTTTGGTGTCATAAAAGGCGCATTTATTGTCCGATTTTTCTGAAATTTGAGACAGTGAGTTGTGTTAGGCTCTTCGACATCCTTCGTCAATTTGGCTCAGATTGGTCCAGATTTGGATAAAGCTGCCATATATACTGATCCTCTGATTTAGGGTCTTAGGCCCATTAGAGCCACATTTATTATCCGATTTTGCTGAAATTTGGTACAGTGAGTTAAGTTAAGCCCCTTGACATGCTTCTGTATTATGACATAGATCGGTTCAGATTTGGATATAGTTGTCATATAGACCGATCTCTCGGTTTTAGGTTTTGGGGCAATAAAAAGCTCATTAAATGTCCGATGTCACCACCCAAAACCAAAAGAGGACTAATGGGCATAAACTGGGTATCAAATGATAGGTATTGGAGACTAGAAAATGGGCCGCCCCAACCCAAAAACCACCCACCCAAATACCCCCAAATGGTTATTTCAGCCGACCATGGCTATATGGGATTCAAATGAAAGATATTTGGAAATAGATTAAAAATATGACATTAATATTTGCGTTCAAGTCAAGATGGCTCTTTTCCTCCTAAAAATAAGTCGAATAGATTAATTGACCCATTATGGAAATATGGGACTCAAATGAAAGGTAGTTGAGAGTAGAAAACGAATTAGATATCCAATATTGGGGGTACACCCTAAATCACACCTTAAACTGAACTTTACTTCTGACTATAGCAATATGGAGCTCAAATCAACGGTATTTGGGAGTAAAGAACGAATTTGATATCTATTTTCAGGGCAAAGTGCCGGTGGCTTCCCCAGCCCCAAAGCACCCTCCAAACGGTTCATACTTGCCGACCACGACAAAATGGGGTTCAAAGTAAAGGGATTTGGACATGAATTTTATATCCATATTTGAGTCGAAATGTCACTCCTAAAAAGCAGTTCTCATTACCCTTATTTCAAAAACACCAGATCTGAGATTGGTAATGCGTTTAGTTCGAAATTTTTTGCACTCTAACAATCACCAAAGAAACATGGTTTCTATTATTGGGGACGGGTGCCTCGACGACGGCCCAAAACCCGCCAAATGAGTATATAGACCAATCACGACAATAAAGAGCCATGTGTTTGGGGAGCCGCCCCACCCTAATATACCTTCCTATCATATAAAAGCTATTTGGGGTAGACATTTATTGATTTTCGGGAAATTTATATTCATTTTCGGGTCCAAGACCCCCACAACTTATTTACCGATCATGCCATTATGGGACTCACTCGAAATGTTTCTGAAAGTAGAACACGAGTTTTATATTGACTTTAATGGCCAAGTGACCACCCCCGAAATACCCCCTAAAACGGAAATATTTACCAATACGGAAATATGGGGATCAAAAGAAAGGCGTTTGCTGGTAGAGTAAAAATTTGCCCAGGA
>NW_026739321.1:102500-140000 GCF_963082655.1 Stomoxys calcitrans
ACGCTTGTGGCCTACTGCAACATATTCAGTGTAAATATACTCCTGTAGTGATGTAAGGCCATAGAAAGATCGGAAATGTACCCACTGCATGCACCGCTTACACCTCACCGACACCGGCCAATGATGGGGTTCTGGCAAACCGAACAGAATCAGGGTCCGGGGTTCCTTTCAATCCCGGCACGGACCAGACGCCTGCGGAGAAGGCACTTCGCGATGTGAGTCGGCACCCGTTGCCGATGAGGGATTCCATCGTATCAATCCGATGCGTACAACCGGCTGCCATGTTTGGCACGTCCGATTTATTTACTTTTTTATACCCTCCACCATAGGATGGGGGGTATACTAATTTCGTCATTCTGTTTGTAACTACTCGAAATATTCGCCCGAGACCCCATAAAATATATATATTCTTGATCGTCGTGACATTTTATGTCGATCTAGCCATGTCCGTCCGTCTATCTGTCGAAAGCTCGCTAACTTCCGAAGGAGTAAAGCTAGCGGCTTGAAACTTTGCACAAATACCTCTTATTAGTGTAGGTCGGTTAGTATTGTAAATGAGTCATATCGGTCCATGTTTTGATATAGCTGCCATATAAACGGATCTTGGGTCTTGACTTCTTGAGGCTCTAGAGGGCGCAATTCTTATCCGATTGGAATGAAACTTTACACGACGTGTTTTGTTATGACATCCAACAACTGTACTAAGTATGGTTCAAATCGGTTCATTAACTGATATAGCTGTCATATAAGCGGATCTGGGATCTTGACTTCTTGAGCCTCTAGAGGTCGCAATTATTATCCGATTTGCCTTAAATTACAACGGTTTCTCCCATGGCCTTCAACATACGTGTCAAATATGATCTGAATTCGTCTGTAGCCTGAAACAGCACAACAGAGATACCTCGCAAAGAACTTGACAAAGCGAACCATGGTGAAGGGTATATAAGATTCGGTTTTTACTTGTTTTTACTGCATTGATTTTGTATTATTTTATTTTATTATTTATTAAGTTTTTTTTTATTGAAATTTTTAATTATCATTTATAATTTTTGATACTCTCCGATCATATTTCAATTGACCTTCAAAAATTTATTTTTAATATTTTTATGCAAATGTTTTATTCATCATAAGGCACGAGCTCATTTGTTTTTCATTCATAAAAAAAAGATTTCCATTAAAAATATGATGATTTTATGACCAAGTGAATTTTTCTATTACAAAATAGGGGCTTTATGGCGCCCCGCATTAAATAATCTCCAAAAGCAAGCATATGTGTGACCCTGTTGTTGATATTAAAATGTTTTTATCACTTTCCAAGTGAAGCCATTAAAATGCTTCACAATCAATTTCATTTAAGCAGAAACATATAAAATTTCCTGGCACAGGGGAAATCTTTAGAAAAACTCACACACACACACATAAAACTAAATTTCGTTGGAATTTCTGAGAGAAGGGGTGGGGGCTGGTTCGCTGGTAATCAAAATTCAAGACAAACAATGAAAATCCTGCTTGAAAACATGCATCATTTGTCTGATGAAACGTTATGTTTGACAGGAGGTAACGTCGCCTGGCCATTGTGGTGACTATAGAACGATGATGGGTGATGATGATGACGTTGGTGGTGTTAGTGGTGTTAAATCGTCCACCCATAGACCATAACCCATTGAGTTGCTTTAAACGGGCATTAATCAAATGGCGGACAACGCTTCGCTGAAGGTGTAGAAAGCTTTCATTTCAAGGTGTGTTAACGAGGAAAATTAATGCATTGCAATGCAACACCAAAATAACATCTAAATGGAGGCCAGTGTTGCCATTCCATAAGGTCGGAAAATTATGCTGGACGAAAAAGTTTTTCAAAAATATTGAGGTTAACAAAATTTTGAGCAAATATCAGAATCTTATTGTTATTGGTATGAAATTCAGCGAGCCCAGGTTCAAATCCTAGTAGGAGGGATACAATTTTTAAATCCACCACCGAAGGATTGGGGGATACACTTATCTAGTCATTCCGTTTTTAACACCTTGAAATATTGATCTACGATACCATAAACTATATATAATCTTGATCGTCTTGACATTCTAAGTCGATCTCGCCATGTCCGTCTTTCCTTTCAGTCCGTCTGTGGAAATCACGATAGCTGTCGAACTCGCGAACTTGAAATATGGCACATACACTTCTCCTTGATGTGGGTCATTGGGGATTGCAAATGGACCTTATCGGTTCAGATTTAGATTTAGATCCAATACAAACCGATCTCCCGACTTGAAATTCTAAGCCCCTAGAAGTCGCAATTGTTATCGGATTACCTGAAATTTTGCATGAGTGTATCGTTAAGACAATCGTGCCAAGTATGGGCTAAATCGGGTTATAACTTAGTTTTTTATACCCTCCCACATAGAATGGGGTCCATGTTTTGATATATTTGCCATATAAACCGATCTTGTTTCTTGACTTCTTAAGCCTCTAGAGGGCGCTAGTTTTTATCCGATTTGGCTAAAATTTTTGCACGTGGTGTTTTGGTATCACTTCCAACAACTGAGATATGTATGGTTTAAATCGCTTCATAACTTGATATAGCTGGCATATAAACCGATCTGGGGTCTTGACTTCTTGAGCCACTAGAGGGCGCTATTCTTATCCGATTTGGCTGAAAATTTGCACGAAGTTGTTTGTTATGACTTCCAACAACTCTTGCAAATATGGTTGAAATCTGTGCATAACCTGATATAGCTGCCATATAAACCGATCGTGGGTCTTGACTTTTTGAGCCACTAGAGGGCGCAATTCTCATTCGATTTGGGTGAAATTTAGCATGAAGTATTTTGTTATGACTTCCAACCATTGCGATAAGTATGGTTGATATCGGTCTATAACCTGATATGGCTGTCATATAAACCGATCTGGGATCTTGACTTCTTGAGCCACTAGAGGGCGCAATTGTTATCCGATTTGGCTGAAATTTGGCACGTGTTGTTTTGGTATCACTGCCAACCAATGCGATAAGTATGGTTGAAATCGGTCTATAACCTGATATAGCTGCCATATAAACCGATCTGGAATCTTGTCTTCTTAAGCCACTAGAGGGCGCAATTCATATCCGATTTGGCTGAAATTTAGCATGAAGTTGTTTGTTATGACTTCCAAAAACTCTGCTAAATATGGTTGAAATCGGTCTATAACCTGATATAGCTGCCATATAAACCGATCTGGGATCTTGACTTATTAAGCCTCTAAAGGGCGCAATTTTCATCTGAACTGCTGAAATTTTAAACAACGACTTCTTCCATAACCTTCAACATAAGTGTCCAATATGGTCTTAGTCCATCTATAGCCTGATATAGCTCCCATATAAACCTATCTCCCGATTATGCTTCTTGAGTCCCTACAAGGCGTAAATCTAATCCGAATGGACTGAAATATTACCCAATGTCCGAATCGGACTATAACTTGATATAACTCCAATAGCATAACAATTTCTATCCATTATTCTTTCTTTGTCTAAAAAGAGATACCGCGCAAAGAACTCGACAAATGCGATCCATGGTGGAGGGTACATAAGATTCGGCCCGGCCGAACTTAGCACACTCTTATTTTTTTCTAATTTAGTCGAAAATTTATAGCTAGAATTTTTTAGCAGAATCTCTGGTGGTAGGTTCTCAAGATTCGGCCCGGCCGAACATTCTTTTATACCCACCACCATAGGACGGGAGTATACTAATCTAGTCATTTCGTTTGTAACACCTCGAAATATTCGTCTAAGACCTCCTTAAGTATATATATTCTTGATCGTCTCGATGTTCTAAGTCGAACTAGCCTTGTCCGTCCGTCCGTCTGTCGAAATCATGATAGCAGTCAAACGCATAAAGCTAGCCACTTGAAACTTTGCACAGATACTTAATATTGATGTAGGTCCTTGGGGATTGCAAATGGGCCATATCGCTTCAAATTTAGATATAGCTTCCATATAAACCGACCTCCCGATTTGACTTCTTGAGCCCCTGGAAGCCGCAGTTTTTGTCCAATTTGGTTGAAATTTTGCATGTTATGTTCTGTTACGACTTCCAACAACTGCGCCAAGTACAGTCCAAATTGGTATATAATCTGATATAGCTCCCATATAAACCGATCTCCCGATTTGTCTTCTTGAGCCCCTGGGAGCCACAATTTTTGTCCGATTTGACTGAAATTTTGCACTTGGTGTTCTCTTTTGACTTCTCACAACTGTGCAAAGTACGTTTTGTTTCGTTTTTTACTTTATCTCTTTGTTTTAGGTTTATTTTATTTAATTTTTCATACAATTTTTTGTGGCAACTCTAATAGCGACATAAAGAAGTCATCTCCCCCATGCTCCATCTAAACAAGTGCTAGACCAAAACTTGTGGCTGTAAAAACATTTTGTAGTTTTGGTTAGGCTTCTTGGTTGACCGAGTATTGGTTGGTTTAACACTCAATTCTACGGTGAGGATATGGGTGGGGGGAGGGTGAGGTGTTATATTTCGTTTTTTTTTCGGTTCTGCATAACCAAACGACCGTAGCCAAGTGGCAGCCATTATCATCATAACACCTCATTATTATCGCCACCATTATCTCAACATCATGCTTCGAACAAAGGCAAATGCCATAGATGGAGGATGGACGGACGGACAGATGGATGGATGAATAGATGGATAACTTAGATAGCTGGCCCGGATGAATGTCTTTTTCTACTCTGTTTGTGGTAGCGGTCCGTGCTGATGCAGTTGCAGCATCAATTACATGGACGTTGAAAGATATGCAGACATTTATCTCGCTCATCGCCATACATTCGGCTAAAGTTTTCATATAGCCAGCCTCTTGCTCATCTTGGCTGGAAGGGTGAGTATGTGTGTCTGTGTGTGTATGCGTCTGTATTGACCAAACACTATCACTGCGCTGGACGTTGGACACTTAATAAATAAACAAACAACAGCATTAACTTAAAATAAACAACAGATACTGCTGTTGCAACATCATCAACACCCCGATGCACATGCTCTCAATTACACACCAACAACACACACACACACACACTCAGAGACACCCATGAAATTCATCAAAAAGTTAAAAGGAGAGATATGATGAATTGTGTTGTAACAAGAGATGAACCACCATTCCAGTATAAGGACCTCACAAACCCAAAAATCCATGTGCACAGCCTAGGACATGGGTTAAGTCACATGCCTTCAACGTCAATGGTGTCGTATAAGTGAGACAGTGGGCTAAAACTAAAAACGTTGTCTCCGTTACGGGATTCGCAGTCATCCCGTGCCACAGGGGTTGGAATACAAATCTCCTTTGTGTGTGGTCTTTATGGTCATTGCGAGAAGCTCAGCTGGGGGCTACCCGCTGCGTCCACAGATTACGGATAGTGGGGTGCTCAATTTTCAGAGTAGCTGCAACTGCAAATTTTTACAAATTTTGCCCATGAACATTCCACTAAGGAACAGGGGCAAGTTTAAACTCAATGATAAGGGTCCTCCTTTTTATAGCCGAGTCCGAACGGCGTGCCGCAGAGCGCCACCTCTTTGGGGAGAAGTTTTTTTATATAGCAAAATACCTCTTAAATGTCGCCACAATTAGGAGGGGATAACCAACGCTGAAAAATTTTCTGATGTTCCTGCCACAATTTGAACCCAGGCGTTCAGTGTCATAAGCGGACATGCTAACCTCTGCGCTACGGTGGCCTCCTATCAGCATCTAGAGCACAATTTTGTTTGAGCCCCATAATATCACCCAATTTGGAAGGTGGCGATGTTCAGGGCTACGTTTCTTGTTCTGATCCACACTAATAATTTTTTTTTTGTATTGCTTATCCACATTCAAAAACATAATTTTAAACAACATTTTTAAAGATCCGCAGGACCTCCTGTGTCTATCCCAATTTGAGGGTAAAAAGTGTACTCTCCTACCAAAGACCTTTTACTGCTGTCCTCCTCTATCCTGATCAGCCTTCATTTATTATTTTTAATTCCTTATATTCAGGTAGGATGGAGGGAGGGCCAATGTCCTCTGACAAGTCCTTTCATTTGAAAGGACAACACCAAACCGTCCGACCAGACAGTTTAGTGTTGATTTTATTGGGAGGAAAGGGTCGGTCCCCCCGACGCTAAGACCCTAAAGACAATTTATTTGAGTCCTTTAATGTCGAGATCTACATGTCCGGGTGAACGGCAAAACGGCAGGATGTGATCCACACTTGAATCCTTACATTAGATTCGAACTCTACTGTCATAGACCTTTCGTTTAATTCCCGATCGAACTACACGCCTCATTGAAGCGTATTAAATGGGTGCGCCGGTCCCGGACTCTGTCCCAAATGGGTATATCAGATTCGTAGTCAATTCTCAATGACCTTTCATTTTATACCCATTTTGTGACATTGGACATTCATGCCCGGTTTGGGTGTTTTTGGGGTTGGAGAGGCCCCCGTAGACACCTTGGAACAAATTCTTATAACATATGTGTACTGAACTTCCAAACAACTTTCATTTTATACATATATTGTCCCAATCGGTAAATATGTGCTGCTGGGGGTTTTGGGTTCAAATCGGTCGATAACCTGATATAGCTGCCATATAAACCGATCTTGGGTCTTGACTTCTTGAGCCTCTAGAGTGCGCAATTCTTATCCGTTTGGAATGAAATTTTGCACGAAGTATTTTGTTATGATGTCCAACAACTGTGCCAAGTATAGATCAAATCGGTCCATGACCTGATATAGCTGTCATTTAAACCGATATGGGATTTTGACTTCTTGAGCCACTAGAGGGCGCAATTCTTATCCGATTTGGCTGAAATTTTGCATGACGTATTTTATTATGACTTTCAACAACTGTGCCAAAAAAGGTTCAAATCGGGTCATAACCTGATATAGCTGCCATATAAACCGATCTTGGGTCTTGACTTCTTGAGCCTCTAGAGGGCGCAATTCTTATCCGATTGAAATGAAATTTTGCACGACGTGTTTCGCTATGACTTTCAACAATTGTGCTAAGTTAGGTTCAAATCGGTCCATGACCGGATATAGCTGCCATATGAACCGATCTTGAATCTTCACTTCTTGGGCCACTAGAGGGCGTACTTCATATCCGAATTGTATGAAATTTTGCACGACGTGTTTTGTTATTATATCCAACAAATGTGTCAAGTATGGTTCAAATCGGTCCATGACCTGATATAGCTATCATTTAAACCGATCTGGGATCTTGACTTCTTGAGCCACTAGAGGACGCAATTCCTTTCCGATTTGGCTGAAATTTTGCATGACGTATTTTATTATGACTTTCAACAACTGTGCCAAATAAGGTTCAAATCGGGTCATAACCTGATATAGCTCCCATATAAACCGATCTGGGATCTTGACTTCTTGAGCCTCTAGAGGTCGTAATTATTATCCGATTTGCCTGAAATTTTGTTCGACAGATCCTCTCATGAGCATCACCATACGTGTTTGTTATGGTCTGAATCGGTCTATAGCCTGATAAAGTTCCCATATAAATCGATCCCTCTATTTCACTTCTTGAGCCCCCAAAGGGCGCTATTCTTATTCGAATTGGCTGAAATTTTACGCAGGTCTCCAACATATGATTTAATTGTGGTCCAGAACGGACAATATCTTGTTTTTTGTCAGATTTGTATTCTACTTTTAATGCCTTTCTTTTGATACTCATACTGCCCAAAGTTGTAAAGATGTCTTGTTGGGTGGTGTTTTTGGGGGTGGGGGAACCCCCCGACACTTAAAGTGGCATTTTTATGCCAAGTATGTACTCTACTCTTAAATTCCTCTCATTTGATACCCATATTGGCTAAAGCGGTAAAAGTGTCCTGTTTGGTGGTGTTTTTGGGGGTGGGGGAACCCCCTGACACTAAGGATGACATGTTTATGCCACGTTCGTACTCTACTCTTAAATACCTTTCATTTGATACCCATATTGCTGCAGTCGGTTAACATTTCCATTCGGGTACCCTTTGAGATAGGGCGTTCCCCCAAGTTAGTTGACCCCAAAATTTTCTACCAATTTCGTGTTTTTGGGGTACCATAAGGTGGCCCCGAAATTTCATACCAATTTCGTGAGTTTGGCGTAACATAAGGTGGCATGCACAATTTCACTTAATTCGGCGTACCCATCTGTGAAATCTGGGGCTTTTGAAAATGGGGGTAACGGAGAGGATCATATTTTTATACCCACCACCGAAGGATGGGGGTATATTCATTTTGTCATTCCGTTTGCAACACATCGAAATATCCATTTCCGACCCTATAAAGTATATATATTCTTGATCAGCGTAAAAATCTAAGACGATCTAGGCATGTCCGTCCGTCTGTCCGTCTGTCTGTTGAAATCACGCTACAGTCTTTAAAAATTGAGATATTGAGCTGAAATTTCGCACAGATTCTTTTTTTGTCCATAAGCAGGTTAAGTTCGAAGATGGGCTATATCGGACTATATCTTCATATAGCCCCCATATAGACCGATCCGCCGATTTAGGGTCTTAGGCCCATAAAAGCCACATTTATTATCCGATTTTGCTGAAATTTGGGACAGTGAGTTTTGTTAGGCCCTTCGACATCATTCGTCAATTTGGCTCAGATCGGTCCAGATTTGGATATAGCTGCCATATAGACCGACCCTCCGATTTAGGGTCTAAGGGCCATAAAAGCCACATCTTTTATCCGATTCCACTGAAATTCGGGACAGTGAGTTGTGTTAGGCCCTTCGACATCCTTTGTCAATTTGGCCCAGATCGGTTCAGATTTCGATATAGCTGCCATATAGACCGATCCTCCGATTTATGGTGTTAGGCCCATAAAAGCCACATTTATTACCCGATTTTGCTGAAATTTGGTACAGTGAGTTTTGTTAGGCCCTTCGACATCCTTCGTCAATTTGACTCAGATCGGTTCAGATTTGGATATAGCTGCCATATAGACCGACCCTCCGATTTAGGGTCTAAGGGCCATAAAAGCCACATCTTTTATCCGATTCCACTGAAATTCGGGACAGTGAGTTGTGTTAGTCCCTTCAACATCCTTTGTCAATTTGGCCCAGATCGGTTCAGATTTGGATATAGCTGCCATATAGACCGATCCTCCGATTTATGGTGTTAGGCCCATAAAAGCCACATTTATTACCCGATTTTGCTGAAATTTGGGACAGTGAGTTGCGTTAGGCCCCTCGACATCTTTCTTCAATTTGGCCCAGATCGGTTCAGATTTGGATATAGCTGCTATATAGACCGATTTCTTGATTTAAGGTTTTGGGCCCATAAAATGCTCATTTATTGTCCGATGTCGCCGAAATTTGGGACAGTGAGTTAAGTTAAGCCCATATACATACATCTGCAATATCGCACAGATCGGTCCAAATTTAGATATAGCTGCCATATAGACCGATATCTAGGTTTTAGGTTTTGGGGCCATAAAGACGCATTTATTGTCCGATGTCGCAGAAATGTGAGACAGTGAGTTTAGTTAGGCTCTTCGACGTCCTTCTTCAATTTTGCCCAGATCGATCCAGATTTGAATATAGCTGCCATGTAGACCGATTTCTCGATTTAAAGTCTTTGCCCCATAAAAAGCGCATTTATAATCCAATTTCTCTAAAATTTTACATAGTAACTTATGTTAGGCTTTTCAACATCCGTGTCGTATATGGTTCAGATCGGTTAATTTTTGGATATAGCTACTGTACTTATTAGTATTTGGTCCAAATCGGAACATGTTTTGATATATCTGATATGGGTCATAAGGTATGAAATTTTCACCGAATTTTGATGAAAGGTGGTTTACATATATACCCGAGGTGGTGGGTATCCAAAGTTCGGCCCGGCCGAACTTAACGCCTTTTTACTTGTTTTATATATAAAAATCAATTTGTGTTTGTTTGTTTGTGTGTTCCCTATAGACTCAGAAACGACTGAACCGATTTTTCTTCAAATTTTCACTGATGGTCCCGTGGTGAAAATAGGGTACTAAATTTTTTTATATCTGAAGGGGGAGCGGACCCTCCCCCTTACCTACATTTTCATAAACGCCAGATCTCGAAGATGGGTGGTGCGATTTAAGCGTAATTTTGTGTGCTCTCTTACAGTAACCTACAAACAAAAATCTGATATTCTGATTCAAATTTCGGATGGGGTACCCTGGGGGGGGGGGGGCGTCCTACCCCAAAACCTACCAACTATATATACACCAATCACGACAATATGGGGCTCAAATGAAAGGTATTAAAGATTAGAAAACGTATCTGATATCCAATTGTTGGACCAAGTGTTTGGGGGACCACCCCAACCCCCAAAAAACTTCCAAATCGGACTTATTTACCGACCATGGCAATATGGGAGTCAAATGAAAGGTATTTGCGAGTGGATTACGAATCTGATATCCAATTCTCTGACCAAGTGTTTGGGGGACCACCGCAACCCCCAAAAAACCCCTAAAACGGGCATATTTACCGACCATGGCAATATGGGACTCAAATGAAAGATATTTGCGAGTAGATTACGAATCTGATATCCAATTCTCTGACCAAGTGTTTGGGGGACCACCGCAACACCCAAAAAACTTCTAAATCGGACATATTTTCCGACCATGGCAATATGGGACTCAAATGAAAGATATTTGCGAGTAGATTACGAATCTGATATCCAATTCTCTGACCAAGTGTTTGGGGGACCACCGCAACCCCCCAAAAAACCCTAAAACGGGCATATTTACCGACCATGGCAATATGGGACTCAAATGAAAGGTATTTGCGAGTGGATTACGAATCTGATATCCAAATTTGAGATAGAGTTTCCTTTCCCAAAACACCCCCTAAACAGGACTTATTTACTGACCATGGCAATATGGGACTCAAATGAGAGGTATTTGCGAGTGGATTACGAATCCGATATCCAAATTTGAGATAGAGTTTCCTTTCCCAAAACACCCCCTAAACAGGACTTATTTACTGACCATGGCAATATGGGAGTCAAATGAAAGGTATTTGCGAGTGGATTACGAATCCGATATCCAAATTTGAGATAGAGTTTCCTTTCCCAAAACACCCCCTTAACAGGACTTATTTACTGACCACAGCAATATGGGGCTTAAATAAAAGGTATTTAAATGCAAAATACGAATCTGTTATCCAGATGTGGGACCGCCCATCCCCGAGAACATACCCCAAAGAAGACAAATTTGAGTCCCAAAGCAATATGGGACTCAAATAAAAGGTCTTTGGAAGTAAAGCACGAATCTGATATCAATGTTCGGGGAAAGTGTTTATGGGGCCACCCCACCTCCATAACACCACCCAAAATATTTGTTGACCATTCCATTATAAGGCTCAAATAAGAGGTATTTTGGAGTAGAACTCGAATCTGATATAAATTTTCAAAGCCAATTCACTGAGTGGCCGCCCAATACACCCCCAAGCCGGTCATGTTTGCGACTAGGGAAAAATGGAGCTCAAATGAAGGGTATTTGGGAGTAGCCCAAGAATCCGACATTAACATTCGGGACCAACTGTTTAGGAGACCCATCACTTTAACAACCCCCATGTAGGACGTATTTGCTAACCATGACAATGGAGCTCGATATTCATAGTTTTTAGGGCCCATACCCCAAACCGGGTATATTTGTTGACTTTTTCAATAAGAGGTTTAAGTGAATGGTATTTGAGATTGGAAAACGAGTTTGAATCCTATTTTGAGGCAAATGGCAATATGGGGTTCAAATATATGAGAATAGAGCACGTTGCAGATACATTTTTAGGGCCTAGTGTTTGGGGGGACTACCCCACTCCCCTAAACCCCCTAATCGGTCATATAATTTCCTCTCATTAAATTTTAATATTTAATTTTTTTTTCTCCTTAAGACTCCACAGTAACTTGCCCCATTTCCACTCATAGAGGATGCATTGCCTTGGTTGTTTGTGAATATATATAAGGCAAAGCACGTGTAGCCTGTCAGTGTCAAAGTAGTTGTAAGTCCAATGTAAATGTGGCTCTATATGCATGTTTGCCTTGCATAATGCATGCAAATTCTGGTGCCGCTGCTATTGCCGTTGCCTGCAACCCATCTGCTGCTTATGCGGCTTTTAATTTAGCAGTTGACTTGTTAAAACCGTAAAATAGTGTGAAAGAACATTGCGGTGCAACGTGACTGACCAAAATAACGAAAGACAAACAGATATGAAAAACCATGAGGAAAGAGGAAAAATTGTGCACTCACACCAACACACACATACTTTACGCTGACATATGCACTTGTACACGTTCCTGGTTAACCCAGTCCCATATTCATTCTGGATAAGCTTGAACCGTGGGTTTCCTTTACACTTTTTTGCTTGGTGCAATTTTTTTGGATTTTCCATGGCACTGTCTGGTTTGAGTTTTTGAAAAGAAGGGGAAATTCCATGTCACCCAGACATATACACACATAGATGGTCATTAGCTACTGCAGTGTAGAGCTGTCGCTCAGACATTCATTCCCATGTTGCCAACATTGTTGAATGTGTCACAGCTTGCATTTGGTAGTGAATGGAGAAAAGCTCCAATGTCCAGGACATATGAAAAGTTGACAGTAGTGGGTAAAAAAGTAGCATTACTTGATTTTGGGTAAGTATTTTTTTTTGTTTTGGAAACCTCTTGAGTCAAAATTCCAACTATTTTATTAACGAAAAACGTTTTATAGTCCAGGACATTTAAAAGGTTGACAGTAGTGGGTAAAAAAGTAGCATGAATTGATTTTGAGTAAATATATTTTTTTTTTTTGGGAACCTCTGGAGTCAAAATTCCAACTAGTTTATTAACGAATGACGTTTTATAACCTTCACCCTTATAACCTTTACCCAAGTATGTATGTCATAACATATCAATGATCAAAGTCTAATTCTAACTGTCTGCTGTCGTATCACATCTCTTATAGAGAAATATTACCTGTCAAACGACTACCTCTTATTTTCCCTCAATTTAAAGATTCAGTCGTTCTGTATGTCAGGCATCTATGTCTGTCCTTATATTTTTCCAGCCCCCCATTTATTCTCTCCACTCTAATAAACTCCTTGTGCCAACACCAATTGTCCATTTACAGATATGATTATTGTCCGCAGTAATTCTGTGTGTGTGTGTAGTGGTATAAGTAGATTTACACATACCAAAACACAAAAACTACATGGATTTTATGCAGTACAGACAAGTTAGTGAGATGGAGTGCATTATATTTAAGTGACAACTGGTTTATGGTCATTTCGGACAAAATAAAGAATCCAAACCATTCAAGAATGTTGAACGAATTTTATGAAGCCTTGCAGTGCTTCATACCGAGACGTTCATAAAACGGGAGTTGTGTACGTTTGGCATGAGAGAGAGAGAGAGGGTGAAGGTGAGGGTTTGAGGGGATACAAAATCATGATCCTGTTGACAAGTGCTACGCCTACATAAATCCATTCTTGACAATGACACTTGCCATGACAGTGATGTCGGCCTTTGTGATATCTTTATTACCCTGCGAGAGCACACTGAGATATGCTACTGGCTATGTGATTAACCCTTTTTCAAAAGTGATTTAAACTTTGTTGACTGTAGCAGAACGTGCGTCAAACGAGGGTTTTTCATTTTTTTTTTTTTTTTTGGCTTGGAAATTTCTCTTCATATGGGGTTTTTAAGTTAATGAAAAAAAAAAAACTGTAGTAAACAAATTTTCCTGTTTGGAATATCAAGCAATTTGTTTAAATGAATTACACTGAAAAAAATTATTTGGTGGACTAGGATTGCGAGAGCTAACGACTTAAAACACGCATTGGGTCAATCAAAGAATGGAAGAGAAAAATGGAAATTTATGGTTAATATTGAAGTTTGATCTTTTAAAACAATGATGAGCAAATACACACATACTACTTCACATTTATGAGTACATGCTCAATAACATGACCCCAAGGGCTTGACAGCAATGTGAAAATGTGTAAATGTGCCCATCATTGTCTTAAATCATAATTTTCTCAAACTTGTTTCCACTGCATCCATATGGTAATGCAAATAATTAAATAGCTGGGGGAGCGCCCTACCTAAAACCCCTCCGAGCGGACATCTTAACCGATCGGGACAAAATTGGACTTAAATGACAGGTATTTTGGAATAGAATACGAATTCCGCATACAAATTTTCGGCCACGTACTTTTGGAACCTACCCAGTCCCCAAAACATTATTGGGTGTTTGGACTGTTTGATATAACGTGGGACTAAAGTTAAGAGTATGGAGAGTAGATTATGATTCCGATATCAAAATGTGAGCCCATCTTGGGGACACTTCCCAAGAAATATCGCCAATTGGCATGGTAATTGTTATTATTCGAATATAGGAGTCAAATGCTAAGGACCCTACGCAGCAACCAATACAAGCTAGATTTTATTTTCACTGTACGTTGCCAACACTGTTACCTGAGGTATTCGTACCTTTCTCAATCCAGTCAGATTTTCTCTCGTCGCCTTTTCTTCCTCTTTTATTCACTATACCATCGGATTCTAGAGTAGATGATCAATTTAATCGTCTGGTGGCAGCCTGTGATGGTCCTTAATGCTGAGTTCTGACAAGACTGTAGGTTTTTCCATTGTGTCTCCCTACTCCTGCGGTCCACACTGGAGCAGCATAGCATAATCCATCTACTGCTAGTATGAGCATGTTACTCGCTTCCTCCGCTGCGAGGTAGCTTTCGGACTAAGTCGATTTGGACTTTAGAAGCAATCAAAAGTATGTAAATAAAGTTAATATTATTGTGGGTCCAGGACCTATGTAGAGCTTTAGGTTGATGAATCTATGTCCTCCAGCACTTTCAGTCAGGTCTTTGGTCTTTTTATCTGCCTTACAATAAGTCCTTCTCCCTTTTTTATAGCCTCCAATATAGGATGGGGGTTACTAACATCGTCATTCCGTTTGTAAGACATCGAAATATTGGTCTAACACCCACAAATGTTCTTCTGTCATACCATTTAAATCGATATTGCCATGTCCGTCCGTCTGTCTGTCTTTCTCTCTGTGGAAAGCAAACTAACTTTCGAAGGAGTAAAGCTAGACGCTTGAAATTTTGCACAAATACCTCCTATTAGTGTAAGTTTGTTGGGATTGTAAAGGGGCCATTTCGGCCCATGTTTTGATATAGCTCCCATATAAACCAATGTACAAATAATACTTCCTGAGCCTCTAAAGAGCCCAATTCCTATCCGATTTGGTTGATATCTTACGCTTTTTATGACCAACATACAGGCTAAGTATAGCTTCAATCGGTCTTAGACCTGAAAGAACTCTCATATAAACCAATCTCCCGATTACGCTTCTTGAGTCCCTAGGGGGCGAATTTCTCATCTGATTTGGCTGAAATTTTGCACAACCACATCTTCCTAAAACATATGTGCCAAATATAGCCTAAATCGGTCCATAATCTGATAAGCCCTGATATAAACTGATCTCCTGATTGTTCTTCTTGAACCCCTATACGGCGCAATTTTTATCCGATTTGCTTGCAATATTGTACAATCAACCATGCTCGCATATATCCAAGCCGAATTGGTCCATAACCTGATCCCTTATCCTTTGTTCGCCTATAAAGAGGCATGGGGCAAAGAACTTGACAAATGCGTTGTGTTGGTGAGGGTATATATGAATCGGCCCGGTCGAACTTAGCACGCTTTTACTTGTTGTAGATTCTTCCCTGTTTTTTATACCCTCCACCATAGGATGGGGGGTATACTAATTTCGTCATTCTGTTTGTAACTACTCGAAATATTCGTCTAAGACCCCATAAAGTATATATATTCTTGATCGTCGCGACATTTTATCTAGATCTAGCCATGTCCGACCGTCCGTCCGTCCGTCTGTCCGTCCATCCGTCCGTCCGTCTGTCTGTCGAAAGCACGCTAACTTCCGAAGGAATAAAGCTAGCCGCTTAAAATTTTGCACAAATACTTCTTATTAGTGTAGGCCAGTTGGTATTGTAAATGGGCCATATCGGTCCATGTTTTGATATAGCTGCCTTATAAACCGATCTTGGGTCTTGACTTCTTGAGCGTCTAGAGGGCGCAGTTCTTATCCGATTGGAATGAAATTTTGCACTAAGTGTTTTGTTATGATGTCCAACAACTGTGCCAAGTATGGTTCAAATCGGTCTGTAACCTGATATAGCTGTCATATAAACCGATCTTGCGTCTTAACTTCTTAAGCCTCTAGAGGGCGTAATTCTTATCGGATTGGAATGAAATTTTATACGACGAATCCTCTCATGACCATCAACATACGTGTTTGTTATGGTCTGAATCGGTCTATAGCCCGATACAGCTCCCATATAAATCGATCTCTCTATTTTACTTCTTGAGCCCCCAAAGGGCGCAATTCTTATTCGAATTGTTTGACATTTTACACAGGTCTCCAACATGAAATATAATTGTGGTCCAAACCGGTCCATATTTTGATATCGCTCTAATAGCAGAGCAAATCTTTTCTTATATCCTTTTTTGCCTTAGAAGAGATGCCGAGAAAAGTAAGAACCTTCTTTTCGTCTATCCTCCCTTTTTTCCGTCCTTTCTTTCATTCATCCGTCCGTTCTTCTGTGCGTCTCTTCTTTTATACATACGTGTTCGTGCATACATACGTCTGTCTTTCTCTTCGTCGTTTCGTCCATCCTTCTGTCTGTCCTTCCGTTCATCCTTCCTACTTTTGTGCTGCAATTTTCTTTTCGTCTGTCCTCCTTTTGGGCGCCCGTTAGCCGAAATGTTAGCATGGTCGGATTGCCAGAGCAGGGGTTGTGGTTTCGATTTCCACCTTAGTCTACTGAATTTGAGTCTATAAAGGACTGCCAATCTTACCTGACCTAACCTATCCAGTTTTTCTTCCATTCTTCCGTTTACCTTTCTTCTACTTTCTATTTGTCCGTCCATCCGTCCTTCCTTCAGTCTAATATTTACTACCTCTTTCGTTTCACTCGTCTTTTCCTCCCTCGCCTTGTCTTTCGCCCTATCGTCTGGCCTATAGTCCGCACTATCGTACGTCCGTAACATTGTCCGTCCTATCGTCCGTCCTATCGTCCGTCCTATCGTCCGTCCTATCGTCCGTCCTATCGTCCGTCCTATCGTCCGTCCTATCGTCCGTCCTATCGTCCGTCCTATCGTCCGTCCTATCGTCTGGCCTATAGTCCGCACTATCGTACGTCCGTAACATTGTCCGTCCTATCGTCCGTCCTATCGTCCGTCCTATCGTCCGTCCTATCGTCCGTCCTATCGTCCGTCCTATCGTCCGTCCTATCGTCCGTCCTATCGTCCGTCCTATCGTCCGTCCTATCGTCCGTCCTATCGTCCGTCCTATCGTCCGTCCTATCGTCCGTCCTATCGTCCGTCCTATCGTCCGTCCTATCGTCCGTCCTATCGTCCGTCCTATCGTCCGTCCTATCGTCCGTCCTATCGTCCGTCCTATCGTCCGTCCTATCGTCCGTCCTATCGTCCGTCCTATCGTCCGTCCTATCGTCCGTCCTATCGTCCGTCCTATCGTCCGTCCTATCGTCCGTCCTATCGTCCGTCCTATCGTCCGTCCTATCGTCCGTCCTATCCGTCCGTCCTATAGTCCGTCCTATAGTCCGTCCTATAGTCCGTCCTATCGTCCGTCCTATCGTCCGTCCTATCGTCCGTCCTATCGTCCGTCCTATCGTCCGTCCTATCGTCCGTCCTATCGTCCGTCCTATCGTCCGTCCTATCGTCCGTCCTATCGTCTGGCCTATAGTCCGCACTATCGTACGTCCGTAACATTGTCCGTCCTATCGTCCGTCCTATCGTCCGTCCTATCGTACGTCCGTAACATTGTCCGTCCTATCGTCCGTCCTATCGTCCGTCCTATCGTCCGTCCTATCGTCCGTCCTATCGTCCGTCCTATCGTCCGTCCTACCGTCCTATCGTCCGTCCTATCGTCCGTCCTATCGTCCGTCCTATCGTCCGTCCTATAGTCCGTCCTATAGTCCGTCCTATCGTCCGTCCTATCGTCCGTCCTATCGTCCGTCCTATCGTCCGTCCTATCGTCCGTCCTATCGTCCGTCCTATCGTCCGTCCTATCGTCCGTCCTATCGTCCGTCCTATCGTCCGTCCTATCGTCCGTCCTATCGTCCGTCCTATCGTCCGTCCTATCGTCCGTCCTATCGTCCGTCCTATCGTCCGTCCTATCGTCCGTCCTATCGTCCGTCCTATCGTCCGTCCTATCGTCCGTCCTATCGTCCGTCCTATCGTCCGTCCTATCGTCCGTCCTATCGTCCGTCCTATCGTCCGTCCTATCGTCCGTCCTATCGTCCGTCCTATCGTCCGTCCTATCGTCCGTCCTATCGTCTGGCCTATAGTCCGCACTATCGTACGTCCGTAACATTGTCCGTCCTATCGTCCGTCCTATCGTCCGTCCTATCGTCCGTCCTATCGTCCGTCCTATCGTCCGTCCTATCGTCCGTCCTATCGTCCGTCCTATCGTCCGTCCTATCGTCCGTCCTATCGTCCGTCCTATCGTCCGTCCTATCGTCCGTCCTATCGTCCGTCCTATCGTCCGTCCTATCCGTCCGTCCTATAGTCCGTCCTATCGTCCGTCCTATCGTCCGTACTATCGTCCGTCCTATCGTCCGTCCTATCGTCCGTCCTATCGTCCGTCCTATCGTCCGTCCTATCGTCCGTCCTATCGTACGTCCGTAACATTGTCCGTCCTATCGTCCGTCCTATCGTCCGTCCTATCGTCCGTCCTATCGTCCGTCCTATCGTCCGTCCTATCGTCCGTCCTATCGTCCGTCCTATCGTCCGTCCTATCGTCCGTCCTATCGTCCGTCCTATCGTCCGTCCTATCGTCCGTCCTATCGTCCGTCCTATCGTCCGTCCTATCGTCCGTCCTATCGTCCGTCCTATCGTCCGTCCTATCGTCCGTCCTATCGTCCGTCCTATCGTCCGTCCTATCGTCCGTCCTATCGTCCGTCCTATCGTCCGTCCTATCGTCCGTCCTATCGTCCGTCCTATCGTCCGTCCTATCGTCCGTCCTATCGTCCGTCCTATCGTCCGTCCTATCGTCCGTCCTATCGTCCGTCCTATCGTCCGTCCTATCGTCCGTCCTATCTTCCGTCCTATCGTCCATACGTGAAGGGCTGTTTCAGTGGATTTGCCTTTATAATATGCATGCTGCTGCCGTAACAGGCGATCTTCGGGGGTCTTTGCCCTAAGATATGTTTCTATCAACCTCTCTAGAGTCTTCAGCATAAAGTATGACAGACTAATAAGACGAAAATCTTTCGCCCTTGTGTGATTGTGGTTTTACCTGCTTTTGGAATAAAATTGACCCTTGTGTCTTTCCATCGCACAAGTACATACGACTTGCTGATACAGGCAGAGTAAAACTCTCTAAACCAAAGAGCCAGTCCTATGGACACAGCTTGTAATTCAACCGGAGATGCATCATCAGGGCACGACGACTTAAAGAAGTCGAAACTTGTTATTGCCTCAAGAATTTTCGACTCGGAGACAATTTTCCCAATAACGTCCGAAGAATACACACGAGTGACAACCTATCCTGCTTTCACGTTGTGTGTTGGAGAGTTTGCCGGAAAATTTGCATCAAAGAGTAGTTCTCCACATATCCCACCTTAATTGGTTACTTCATTTACCAAATTCGTTTTCCTTATTTAGAGTGATTAATGATTAATAAGTATTTGTTTTTTTTTTCGTTTCTTTCCAGGTACGTTCCATTAAAAATTCCTAAAAATAAAATCTAAGTAAGTAGACGAATATGTAAAAGTCCTGCAAACTGTCCTTCAGACGACAATTATCTTGCTTCAATCTTTTTAATTGAAACGAATTGCAGTATAAACCTAAGAAATGAAAAAAATTAGATTTATTTTTATAATTAATGTAGACTGTCTCTTATAAATAATTACACGCAGTGCCAATGACATTTTCTGCGAATTTTCCCAACCAAAAACAAACAACAACAAGTAAGAGCTTGCTAAGTTCGGCCGGACCGAATCTTATAAACCCTCCACCATGGATCGCATCTGTCGAGTTCTGTGGGCATTATCTCTTTTTAGGCAAACAAAGAATAATGAATATGGAAGGAGGAGGAGCTATATCAAGTTATAGTCCGATTCGGGGCCCAAGAAGCAAAATCGGGAGATCGGTTTATATGGAAGCTGTGTCAAGCTATAGATCGATTCAGACCATATTGCACACGTATGCTGAAGGCCATGGGAGAAGCCGTTGTACAAAATTTTTGTGTAAATCGGATGAGAATAGCGCCCTCTAGAGGCTCAAGAACTCAAGATCCCAGATCAGTTTATATGGCAGCTATAGCAGTGTATGGACCGATTTGGACCATACTTTGCATAAATGTTGGAAGTGATATCAAAACACCACGTGCAAAATAACAGCCAAATCGGATAGGAATTGCACCTTCTAAAAGCTCAAGAAATCAAGGCCCAAGATCGGTTTATATAGCAGCTATATCAGGTTATAAACCGATTTACGCCATACTTCGCACAGTTGTTGGAAGTGATATCAAAACACTATGTGCAAAATTTCAGTTAAATCGGACAAGAATTGCGCCCTCTAGAAGCTCAAGGAGTCAAGACCCAAGATCGGTTTATATAGCAGCTATATCCGGTTATAAACCGATTTGAACCATACTTGGCACAGTTGTTGGATATCATAGCGAAACAGTTGTTGGATATCATAAAAGAACACGTCGTGCAAAGTTTCATTCCAATCGGATAAGAATTGCGCCCTCTAGAGGCTGAAGAAGTCAAGACCACGATCGGTTTATATTGCAGCTATATCAGTTTATGGACCGATTTGAACCATACTTGGCACAGTTGTTGGATATCATAGCGAAACAGTTGTTGGATATCATAAAAAAACACGTCGTGCAAAATTTCATTACAATCGGATAAGAATTGCGCTCTCTATAGGCTGAAGAAGTCAAGACCCTATGTCGGTTTCTATGGCAGCTATATCAGTTTATGGATCAATTTCAACCATACTTCGCACAGTTGTTGGATATCATAGCGAAACAAGTCGTGCAAAATTTCATTTCAATCGGATAAGAATTGCGACCTCTTGAGGCTCAAGAACTCAAGACCCCAGATCGGTTTATATGGCAGCTATATCAGGGTATGGACCGATTTGGACCATACTTCGCATAAATGTTGGAAGTAATACCAAAACACCACGTGCAAAATTACAGCCAAATCGGTTAGGAATTGCGCCCATAGCGAAACACGTCGTGCAAAATTTCATTCCAATCGGATAAGAATAGCGCCCTCTAGAGGCTGAAGAAGTCAAGACCTAATATCAGTTTGTATGGCAGCTATATCAGTTTATGGGCCGATTTGAACCATACTTGGCACAGTTGTTGGATATCATAGCGAAACACGAAACACGGATATCATAAAAAACACGTCGTGCAAAATTTCATTCCAATCGGATAACAATTGCGCCCTCTATAGGCTGAAGAAATCAAGACCCAAGTTCGGTTTATATGGCAGCTATATCAGGTTATAGTGCGATTTGAACCATACTCGACACAATTGTTGGATATCATAGCGAAACACGTCGTGCAAAATTTCATTCCAATCGGATAAGAATAGCGCCCTCTAGAGGCTCAAGAAGTCAAGACCCAAGATCGCTTTATATGGCAGCTATATCAAAACATGGACCGATTTGGCTCATTTACAATCCCAACTGACCTACACCAATATGAAGTATTTGTGCAAAATTTCAAGCGGCTAGCTTTACTCCTTCGAAAGTTAGAGTGCTTTCGACAGACAAATGGACGGACGGACAGACGTACGGACGGAAGTACATGGTTTACTTAAAATGTCACGGCGATCATGAGTATATATGATTTATAGGGTCTTAGACGCATATTTCGAGGTGTTACAAACAGATTGATGAAATTAGTATACCCCCCATCCTATGGTGGAGGGTATGAAAAAAACTTGACCAGACACTAAAGGACACACCATAAAAAACAAGTTTGTTTTAGTCCTAGAATTCTTTAAGTTTTGCACTTGAGAACCCAGCCACATAAAGCAAAGTGGACATAAAAGCTAGCAAATAAAATTATAATAAAATTTAAACCGCCTCGAATGAAGTGTTCAAGCAAGTTTTCTTAGTAGCCCATCACAAGCAAAAACAACCAAAAAACACAACGAGGAGAAACGCATAATCCCACAAATGTCATGTTCGACAAAATTAATAGTTTCGCTACATACTTCAATACATCATTTACACCATTGAATAACAACTTAATTTCACAAAAGGATTTTTTTTTTATTACCATTCTGTGTGATGGGCGCATGGATGGACAGACGGCCAGTGTCCAGCCGTTAAATAAATACATATTAAAGCCATACACACTTTCGGTTTTAATGCCAGCCAGCCAAGAATTTATGAGCTCAATTCAGTAGTTCGAGGGGGAGAGGATGAGCATCTGAGGTGGGGGGAAAGGATGAACAAATAGTTGGACAGACAGCCACATTCAGTCATCCACTTGACACTGATCGATGATTGTTTGGAAATGCCTGCTTCAGTGCTTCATTTCGTTTCGTCCCACATTTTATAGGCCATAGTAGTAAGACTAGGCATGTATCATTGTCCAAAGATTTTTCCATGATGCAATTAATGTGGAACAAGTTATAAAAATAATAATAATAAAAATAACATGGGACAGACATCAAGTGAAGTGTAGAAGAAGAAAAAAAAACACAACTCACAACTACAAGAGAAACAATCAAAAATATATAAGCCAAAGAAAACACGATGAAAAGATTGAAAGACAGATGGGAAAAAAAACGAAACCTTTAATGCCTCACTAAGGAGACATCAACAGCCAACCAGCCAATACCCTGGCCCTTATAGCAGTAGCTTAGTGATGAGCCAGACATTGAAACTTAAAGACAAACAAAGGCGTAGGATGAAGGGATTGGAATGCCACTCAAGAAAATCTTAAAATTTTAACTAAATTTTTATTAAATTTTTCACAAAATTATAAAAATGAAAATTTTACGAAATTTTTTATAAAAATAAAATATTGTCAAAATATTCTATCAAACTTATTTGAGAAAAATAAAAACCAAAATTCGGCATAGATACAACATACCAACTCACGGCCCTTGAAGCCTTCAAGGGACTAACATGGCAGATGCGTTATTCTAGCCAAATGACGAAACGCGTCCCATAGTGGTTGGCGTGCATTGCTATTTCTAAAACTCCATATCGGATGAAGTATATATATACGAGCTATATCTAAATTTAGACCGATTTTGACGAAATTTAGCGCACACATTAAGACGTTAAACAAAACGCCTCATGTGTAATATTGTAAAGATCGGACTAAAATTGTGGCTGCTACAGCCAGAAAATTCCATATCGGAGGAAAGATATATATGGGAGCTATATCTAAATTTGAACCGATTTTCATGAAATTTTCCACACATGTGACAACATCAAACACAACACCTTGTACTTAATTTTTTAAAGAAAGGACCAAAATTGTGGCTTCTACAGGCTTAAAACTCCATATCGGAGGAAAGATATACATTGAAGCTTTATTTTAATCTGGACCGATTTTTATGAAATTTCGCACACCTATGTAGACCTCAAATAAAGCACCCAATGCCAAATTTTGTACAGATCGGACGAAAACTGTGGCTTCTACTGCCTAAAAAGTCCATATCGGTTGAAAGATATATATGGGAGCTATATCTAAATTTGAACCGATTTCTATGAAATTTCGCACACATATGTAGACCTCAAATAAAACACCCAATGCCAAATTTTGTACAGATCGGACGAAAAATGTGGCTTCTACAGCCTTAAAAGGCCATATCGGTTGAAAGATATATATGGGGGCTATATCTATATCTGAATCGATTGTCATGAAATTTTCCACACATATGACAACGTTAGACACAACACCTCGTAGTAAATTTTTAAAAGATCAGACCAAAATTTTAGGTCCTATAAGCTTAAAAGTCCATATCGGATGAAAAATATATATTGGAGGTGTATCTAAATCTGGACCAATTTTTATGAAATTTCGCACACCTATGTAGACCTCAAAAAAAGCAACCAATGCCAAATTTTTTACAGATCAGACGAAAAATGTGGCTTCTACTGCCTAAAAAGTCCATATCGGTTGAAAGATATATATGGGAGCTATATCTAAATCTGAACTGATTTTTATGAAATTTTCCGCACATATGACAATGTCAAACACAACACCTCGTACTAAATTTTTAAAATATCGGACCAAAATTGTAGGTCCTACAGGCTTAAAACTCCATATCGGTGGAAAGATATATATTGAAGCTATATCTAAATCTGGATCGGTTTTTGATGCAATTTCGCTGACATATGTAGACGTCAAATTAAGCACCTCATGCAAAATTTTGTAAAGATCGGACCAAAATTGTGGCTTCTACAGCCTTAAAAGGCCAAATCGGATTAAAGATATATATGGGAGCTATATGTAAATCTGAACCGATTTTGATGAAAATTTCCTGATATGTTAAGACCAGCAACAAAACAGTCCGTGCCAAATTTTGTGCAGATCGGTTGAAAATTTTAGCTACTACGGCCATTAAAGTGCGAATCGGGCGATACATATATATAGGAGCTATATCTAGATCTGGACCGATTTTTATGAAATTTTGCACACATATGGAGACGTCAAAACACCAGATCGGACGAAAATTGTGGCTTCTACTGCCTAAAAAGTCCATATCGGATGAACTCGTACTAAATTTTTAAAAGATCGGACCAAAATTGTAGGTCCTACGCACTTAAAACTCCATAACGGCGGAAAGATATATATGAGAGCTATATTTAAATCTGAACCGATTTTTTGCAAAATCAATAGCGTTTACAAAATCAATAGGCCAAGAAGTGACATGTGCAAAATAAGAATTCCGCCCTCTAGAGGTTTAAGAAATCAAGATCCCAGATCGGTTTATATGGTAGCTATATCAGGTTATGAACCGATTTTAACCATATTTGGAACAGTTGTTGAAAGTCATACGTAATGCAAAATTTCAGCTTAATCATATGAAAATTGCGCCTTCTATAGGCTCCGATCCGTCGGCTCATATCGGTCTATATTTGGATGTGGCCACCAAAACGACCAACATTTTGTTCTGCAAAATTGAACAATGACTTGTACTTATTAGACCACTCAATATCCGTGTCGAATTTGGTCCAAATCGGACCATATTTCGATACAGCTGCTATGGGGGCATAAATTATGCATTTTTCACCGGATTATGACAAAAGGTGGTTTACATGTATACCCGAAGTGGTGGGTATCCAAAGTTCGGCTCGGCCGAACTTAATGCCTTTTTCCTTGTTTGATATCGGAGGGGGGGCGGACCTTCCCCTTACCCCAAAATTACTACCCAAAAATAAAAGTGAACCGATTTGGACAATATTTGACTCAAATGAAAGGTATTCAGGAGTAGAGTACGAATTTCATAAAAAAAAATTAGTCCAAGTATGTGGGGGGCCGCCCCAATCTAAAAACACCCCAAAATAGATTTATTGGACGATCATGACAATATGGGACTCAAATGAATGGTATTCGAGAGTAGATTACGAATATAGTCAGGAAAAAGGAAAAGGCTTTTAATTTGTTTATATCGATAGGGGGCGCACCCTTCCCTGTTACCCCAAAAAGAGTAGAATTCGAATATGGCATTAAAAATTGTGTCCAAAAACCCAGAAAGTCGCCTCCACTCCAAAAGTTCTAAAAGGGGACTCAATATGGGACTCAAATGAAAGGTATTGGAGAGTATATTACGAATATAGTCAGAAAGAAAGAATAGGCTTTATAATTTGTTGATATCGGTAGGAGGCGGACCCTCCCCCGTTACGCCAAAAAGAGTAGAATTCGAATATGGCATTAAAAATTGAGTCAAAGGATCCAGGAATTCGCCCTAACCCCAAAACTTCTAAAAGCTGTCTAATTGAAGGTCCATACCAATATGGAGCTCATATGAAAGGTATTCGGGAGAAGATTACAAATCTGGCTTACAAAATCAGATCAAAGTGCTGGGATAAATCCCACCCCCCAAAAACGCCCCCAAATAGGCATATGACCCGTCATGACTATATGAGACTCGGTTTGTTTGTTTGTTCCGTAGAATCAAAACCGGTAGAATCGATTCTCTAGAAATTTTTGCATATTTTGTAGGTTGGTCTGGAAGGAAACATAGGCTGCATACTTTTTTGATATCGGAAGGGGGGGAGGACCCTCCCCCTTACCCCAAAAGTACTACCCATAAATAAAATTGGAGCGATCGGAACAATATTGGATTCAAATGAAAGGCATTCAAGAGTAGAGTACGAATTTCATAATAAAAGTTGGGTCCAAGTACGTAGGGGGCCGCCCTAGCCCCAAAACTTCTTAAGATCGGTTTATTTGACGATCATGACAATATGGGACTCAAATTAAAGGTATTCGGGAGTCGATTACGAATATGGTCAGGAAGTAGAAATAGGCTTTATAATTTATTGATCACGGAAGGGAGTGGACCCTCCACCGGTACGCCAAAAACACCACCCAAAATCAAAAGTGGACCGATAAGGACAATATGGGTATCAAATGAAAAGTATGCGGTAGTAGATAACGAATCTGGCATACAAATTCATGTCGAAATATAGGGGGTCACCGCAACCCCACAAAAACGCCCAAAATGGACGCATTTGCCAATCACGGATATATGGGACTCGGTTTGTTTGTTCCGTATAGGCGGAAAAACGGCAAAACCGAAATTTTCGGATAATGTGTAGGTTGGTCTGAAAGGAAACATAGGCTATATAATTTTTCGCTATCGGAAGGGGGACGGACGCTCCCCCTTATGCCAAAAATACAACCCAAAATCAAAAGTGGACCGATCGGGACAGTATTGGTATCAAATGAAAGCTTTTGGAGAGTAGAATTCGAATATGGTATTAAAATTTGAGTCTAAGTACTCATCGGGCAGCGCCAACCTCAAAACTTCCCCTAAACAGACATATTGGACGTTCATTTCAATATGGGGCTCAAAAGAAAGTTATTCGGGAGTAGATTTTGAATTTGGCGTACAAAATCAGATTGAAGTGTAGGGGCTCGTGCCAACCCTTAAAGACACTATTAGAACCATTATGACAATTTTCATAGATTGTGTATGTTTGTCTGAAAGGAAACATAGGTTATATTTTGTTTAGATATCGGGTGGAGGCGGACCTCCTCCTAACCCCAAAAACGCTGCCCATATCCGTAAGTGATCAGATGGGCAAAATAAGAGCATCTAATGAAAGGTATTGGAGACCAGAAAACGAATATGGTATAAAAATTTGGATCCAATATCCTAGCTGCCCCCTTCCCCATTTGGATTGGAAATTTTTTGGGACATTTATATTCATTTTCTGCACAAATACTCCTCAAACACAATTTATTTACCGATCATGCCATTATGGGGCTCATTTGAAATGTTTCTGAAAGTAGAGAACGAATCTTATATATACTTGAATGGTCAAGTGACCACTCCCAAAATACCCCCTAAATCGGAAATATTTACCAGTACGTTAAAATAGGACTCAATAGAAAGGCATTTGGGGGTAGAGTAAAAATTTGCCCAGGAACCGAGCATGTGAAAACTTCTCGCACATCAATGAGTCCTTTTTGATTCAAGTTGAGTTTATCCTTGATAAGGGACCTTTTTTTATAGCAGTGCGACGCCCCCATGGGAAGAATTTTGTACATAACCATGCATGGCATAGTACCTTTTTTTTAAATAGTTACCCAATACCTTCCCCATTATTACAAATGACATTTTTGCATTTGCACTAAGGACCAGGGGCAAACTTCTCACATATCAATGAGCGCAGTCCGATTCAAGTTTTAAGCTCAATGATGAGGGCCCTCCTTTTTATAGCCGAGTCCGAACGGCGTGCCGCAGTGCGACACCTCTTTGAAGAGAAGTTTTACATGGATAGTACCATTATAAACGGTAAAAAACTCCCTTTGAAAAACTTACCTCCCACTGCCCCTGATCACAACTGACGACTTCTTTTCATCTTCATCTACTTCATACCACATCTCTGCCATAACTCAAGTATTAAGCCAAGAAAATAACTTCATTTGAGACACAAGTATTTGGTAATACCACGAAAATTGATAACATCATCCATGCCATTGTTTTCTGGCCGGGAGATTTAAGTTTCTCCTCGACTCGACTACATCCAACTTCATACTCCATTTGCTGCTATGGTCCTACTGCGTTGTCTTGTGCCTTTCAATGATGTCTTATCGGTTTCCAACACAAAAAAACCCCTTTGTACTTGCCAAAGAGGCGAAGAAAATTTTCAATGAAAAAACCAAAAAAAAAAAAAAAAAACATCTCAACGAGATGCCGGGGCTGAAAAAACAACAACTGCAAGAGAAGATTGATTTCACTTTGAGCCGCCAGACAATGTTGTAATACTTTGTTACATTGCTGACAATTTCAATCCCTTGAAGAAAAAAATCCCAGCGATGATGATATTCTTTCATAGGGCTCCCCCATTTTCACTTAAATGGAGGATAACGATGGAGAAAAAGTGTTGATGACAACAAGGCTGCAAAGTCGGCAAGAAAAAGTAGGAGATGCCCAGAATGTCTGGCAACGTTGACAAAATGCTCACAGACACTCTATGCCTGTGTGTGTGTGTGTGTGCATGTGTATGTAAGATGAGAGAGAGCACTGCAGAATGACCAGAATGGGCCACCAGAGAATACATTATTGTGGGCTATTTTAATGTAGCACATCACCATGGGTAACATATAAAGGCTTTTTGTGGTGGGAAGAGGGGGGAGGGAGACTGAGAATTTTAATTTGATAACTGAAATTATAACACCTTACTTTGTTGCTTTTTTTGGGGGGTGGGATTGAAACATATCAACATTTCAAAGTGCCAAATGTGATAATTTTCACAAAATATGTCACTATTTTCTTGGAAATGGGATGTATTATCACTCAGCGGAGGCCACCGTAGCGCAGAGGTTAACATGTCCGCCTATGACGATGAACGTCTGGGCTTGAATCTTGGCGAGACCATCAGAAATAATTTTCAACGGTGGTTTTCCCCTCCTAATGCTGGCAACATTTATGAGGTACTATGCCATGTAAAAATTTCTCTCTAAGGAGGAGTGGCACTGCGGCTCGCCGTTCGGACTCGGCTATAAAAAGGAGGTCCCTTATCATTGAGTTTAAAAAAAGTAAAATCGGACTGCACAATATGGGATTCAAATGAAGGGTATTTAGGAGTTGAGTAAGAATTTCATAATAAAATTACGTCCAAGTAACTGGGGGGCCGCCCCAGCCCCAAAACACCCTAAAATAGGTTTATTTATGACGATCATGACAAAATGTGACTCAAATGAAAGACATGCGGGAGTAGGTTACGAATATGGTATGATATCCAGAGGGGACGGACCCTCTCCCGTTACCCCAAAAACACCATCCAAAATCAAAAGTGGACCGATAAGGACATTGTGGGTATCAAATGAAAAGTATGCGGGAGTAGATAACGAATCTGGCATAAAAATCCATGTCGAAGTACAGGGGGACACCCTACCCCCCCACCAAAAACTTCTAAAATGGGCACAATAGCCAATCACGGCTATATGATAGTCGCTTTGTTTGTTCAAACCCTAAAATAGGATTATTTGACGATCATGGCGATATGGGACTCAAATTAAAGGCATGCGGGAGTAGGTTACGAATATTGTATGATATCGAGAGGAAACGGACCCTCCCCCGTTACCCGAAAAACACCACCCAAAACCAAAAGTGGACCGATAAGGACATTGGGGTATCAAATAAAAAGTATGCGGGAGTAGATAACGAATCAGGCATACAAATTCATGTCGAAGTATAGGTGGTCACCCCACACCCCAAAAACGTCGAAAATTGGCACATTAGCCAATCACGGATATATGGTACTCGATTTGTTTGTTTGTTCCGTATAGACCCAAAACCGGTAGAATCGATTTTCTAGAAATTTACGCATATTGTGTAGGTTGGTTTCTAAGGAAACATAGGCTATATAATTTTTCAATATCGGAATGGGGGCGGACCCTCCCCTTACCCCAAAAATGCCACCCAAAGCCAAAAGTGGTTCGATCGGGACAATATGGGTGTCAAATGAAAGGTATTGGAGAGTAGAATACGAATATGGTATTAAAATTTGAGTCTAGGGGCCGTCATCGGACCGTCCCAACCCCAAAACTACCCCAAACAGACATATTAGACATTCATGTCAATATGGAGCTCAAATGAAAGGTATTCGGCAGTAGATTTGGAACCGGGCATATAAAGTCAGATTGAAGGATAGGGGGTCACCCCACCCATAAACGCTCAAAATGGGCATAAGACCCATTATGGCTACATTTCACATGGCTGTGTATGTGTGTCTGGAAGGAAACATAGGCTTTATAATTTGAAGATATCGGATGGGGGCGGACCCTACCCCTTAACCCAAAAACGCCACATGGGGCTCAAATAAAAGGTATTCGGGAGTAGATTTCATATCTGGCATAAAAAATCAGATCAAAGGTGTCGGCCCACCCCCCAAAAACTCTCAAAATGGGCATAAGACCCAGTATGACTGTGTTGGACGCGGCTAATTAGCCTAAATATGCCATCTGAGCCCGGTAATAAACCATTGATAAGTATACCGATCGATTCAGAATCGCTTTCTGATTCGATTTAGCTGTGTCCGTTTGTCTATCTGTCCGTCTGTCCGTCTCTCCATGTTAATTTATGTACAAACTACAGGTCGCAATTTTCATCCGCTCGTCTTCAAATTTGGTATGGACATGTTTTTTGGCCTAGAGACGAAGCCTATTGAAATTGGAAAAAATCGGTTCAGATTTGGTTATAGCTGTCATGTATATGTTCATCCGATTTGAAGTAACACTGCAATAAAATGGTCATTTGTAAACCGATTCACTCGATTTTTGGCAGGAAGGATTATTTTACGACTCTCGACATTACTGGTGATTTTCATGGAAATCGGTTCAGATTTAGATATAGCTCTGATATGTATATATCGCCCGATTTTCACTCCTAGAGCCATTGCCAGCCCATTTATCGACCTATCTTCCTAGAACTTCGTACAACGATTTCTTCGACGATTGTCACAGTATATGAGAAGTTTGCTTGAAATCGGTTCTGATTTAGATATTGCTCCCATATATATGTTCGTCCGATTTTCAGTAATAATCCAATAAAATGATCATCTGTTATCCGATTCTCTTGAAATTTGGCAGGAAGGATTTTCCCTCGACTCTCGTTATTACAGGTGAATTTAACAGAAATCGGTTCAGATTTAGATATAGCTCCGATATATATGTTCGTCCGATTGGCAGTAATAATGCAATAATATGGTCATTTGTTAACCTATTCTCTCAAAATTTGGCAGGAAGGAATTTTTTAAGACTCTCGACATTACTGGTGAATTTCATAGAAATCGGTTCAGATTTAGATATAGCTTTCATATTTATATATATCGCCCGACTTTCACTCCCAGAGACACTGCGAGCGCATTTATTCACCAATCTTGCCAAAACTTTGTATAACGCTTTTTCCGATAACTACTACAATATCTGAGAAATTTGCTCGAAATTGGTTCAGATTTGGATATAGCTTCCATATATATGTTTGTCCGATTTTCAGTAATTATACAATAAAATGGTCATTTGTTAACCAATTCTTTCGAATTTTGGCAGAAAGGATTCTCCCTTGACTCTCGTTATTACTGGATAATTTCATAGAAATCGGTTCAGATTTAGATATAGCTCCCATATATATGTTCGTCCGATTTGCAGTTATGATGCAATAAAATGGTCATTTGTCAAGCGAATCACTTGAAATTAAGTAGGAAGGATTTTCTTATGACTCTCGATATTATTGGAGAACTTCATAGTAATCGGTTCAGATTTGGATATAGCTACCATATATATGTTAGTCCGATTTTCACTGTTAGAGGCAATGCAAGCGCAGTTATTCACCAATCTTGCCAAAACTTTGTACAACGCTTTCCTAGACAACAACCACAATATCTAAGAAGTTAGCTCGATATCGGTTCAGATTGGGATATAGCTGCCATATATATGTTCGTCCGATTTGCAGTAATAACGTAATAAAATGGACATTTGTTAACCAATTCTCCTGAAATTTGTCAGGAAGGATTTTACCTCGACTCTCGTTATTACAGGTGAATTTCATGGAAATCAGTTCAGATTTGGATATAGCTCCCATATATATGTTCGTCCGATTTTGAGAAATATTGCAATAAAGTGCTCATTTCTTAACCGTTTCTTTCGAAATTTGGCAGGAAGGATTTTCTTATGACTCTTACTATTACTGGGGAATTTCATAGAAATCGGTTCAGATTTAAATATAGCTCTCATATGTATATATATCGCCCGACTTTCACTCCTAGAGCCACTGCAAGCGCATTTATTCACCAAACGTGCCAAATCATTGTACAACGCTTTCCTCGACAACTACCACAATATCTGAGAAGTTTGCTCGAAATCGGTTCAGATTTAGATATAGCTCCCACATATATGTTCGTCAGATTAAGGGTAATTTGTTGTCATTTTACTTTGCTTTACTCGAATTTTGATGCAGGGATTTTAATAACACATCCGAAAACATCCGCCGAGGTCCATCAAACTTGGTTCAGAACTATATATAGCTCCCACTTTGTATTGATAGGGTTAGTGTAGGGTATAATAAAGTCGGCACTGCCCGACTTTTGCCTTTCCTTACTGGTTTTGTATACATTTTTAGCAGAATCCATGATGGTGGATGATTTCGAAGATTCGGCTCAAAAGGCTTTTACTTGTTTTGTTACATATCTGCAAGATTTCATCAAAATCGGCTCAGGGTTGGATATAGCTCTCATATGCATATATCTATTGGCCGATTTTATAATTGCGGGGTGAATGTAGGGTATAACATAATGGGCTCCGCCCGACTTTAGCCTTTCCGTACTGTTAATTATTATTAATGACGTACGAAAATGATTTCATTTCGTTTCATTTCGACTCCTGCTTGCATAAATCCGGTTTAAAACCTTCAATTAAATACTTCACGCACTGCGAGTTGGTTCTCCAAGTATAAGTCCAATACTCGCATTCATTTAAGCATGCTAATTAGCATAAAGCAATTTTAATCCATACATCATCTTTCGTTGTATTTTCGTTGCTTGCGCTCCCGCAGAAAAGGCTCCGCTTTAACAAATTCTACATATTAAAGCGAATCGCTTAAAAAACTTTTTGAACTTGTTGTTCACCAAAAAACAAAAATGCATCATATTACATAAAAATCATACTTAACCATTGTGAAAATGGCAGGAGGTGGGAATTATTAATTTTTTTGTTTTTTTTGAAATAACACGCAAGCAGGCCAACAAAGTCGACAGGCCAGCAGGCAAGCAGGCAGGCAGGCAGTCCTCAAGCCTACGTAAGTCATGAATAAAACCATTGAAATATACGAGCCATAAAAACAAATAATTTATAATTGTTTAAAATGATTTAAGGCCCAATTAATTAATGGCTTTGCCCCGCGAGATTTAAAAAAAAAAAACAACCAGCACACCCAAAGAAGGCGATCAGAAAAGGCTTTTTTTGTCAATTCGGCCAAGGGTCCCAGGAGTGTGAAGTGCAGCCCGAACAAAAATTGAAGCGTAAAACATTGTGTGAATATTTTAATGAAAATTTATCACTTTTTCACTTTTGGAACATCATGTTAACCATTAAATAAAAATCTTTTACACTTGCCAGCCAGCCTACCACAGCCTTCCCAAATGGACTGATGTGATGAGGAAATGAAATTGGGGTGGTAATAAACAAAAATCCAGTAAATGAAGTTGCGAAGCAAATCAAATGAATTGTGGTGGCACACCCATTGCAAGAAAAATGCATGGTGCAAAAAAAAAGTGAACAGAACAGACTTAGTGTCCCCCCCCCCAGATATGCTGGGCATTAAATCGAAGTGTTGAAGCAAATTTACGTGACAGTGGTGCCCCTTCACAACTTTTCCCCATACTGGATGTCATAAAAGGCATCTCGTGGTATGGCGTTTGTGGGACATTGATGCCACTGCATTCCTTTGCAATTGGACGATTCTCAAAGCCATTATCATAAAAATCTGCATATAACTTAAGCAATTGTGGCAAGCAAATTGCTTGATAGTGGGTGAAGAAAATGGTAAAATGGAGCATTTTTGGACAAATGACAAAAAGACTTCATTTTCTTTCGGTAAGCAGCAAATGGGGGATTTCCCTTAACTATGCAGTGTAATGCTTTGGCGGTGGGGGGTAAGGGGGGAGCAGTATTTTTTTTTTATATTGATATTCGTTTTAAACTCCTATGCGTCAAAAAGATATGGGCGGTGGGAGTTAGGGGGAGCAAGATTTTTATTGATATTCGTTTTAAACTTCTAGGCGTCAAAAGGATATGGACCGCAAGTCGATTCTTCATTATAAAACTGAATTCTTTAGTTTTTATAAGGGGTCAACCGGTCAATAGATTACAGAAAGTTGTCAAATTCTAGAACATCCTACCATGAGGATTAAGAAAAGGAATATCCTTGGAACACACAAGAAATCAAATCGGAAGATCAATTTATATGGTAGCTATATCAGGTTATGGACAGATGTAGACCACATTTGCCACGTATATTAAAGGTCATAGGAGAAAATAAGTAAAAGTTTGGCCTGGCCGAATCTTATATACCTTCCACAATGGATCGCATTTGTCGAGTTCTTTTTCCGGCATCTCTCCTTAGGCAAAAAAAAAGGGTTAAAGAAAAGATTTGCCCTGCTATTAGAGCGATATCAAGATATGATCCGGTTCGGACCACAATTAAATTATATGTTGGCGACCTGTGCAAAAATGCCATCCAGTTCGAATAAGAATTGCGCCCTCTAGAGGCTCAAGAAGTAAAATAGAGAGACCGATTTATATGGGGGTTGTATCAGGCTAAAGACCGATTCCGACCATTATAAACACATATGTTGATGGTCATGAGAGAAGCCGTTGCAAAAAATTGCTGCCAAATCGGATAAGAATTGCGCCCTCTAGAGGCTCAAGAAGTCAAGATCCCGAATCGGTTTATATGACAGCTATATTAAAACATTAACCTATATGACCCATTTACAATCCCAACCGACATACAGTAATAAGAAGTATTTGTGTAAAATTTCAAACGGCTATCTTTGCCCGTTCGAAAGTTAGCATGCTTTCGACAGACGGACGGACGGAAGGACATGGCTAGATGGATTTAAAATGTCATGACGATCAGGAATATACATACTTTATGGGGTCTTAGACGAATAGTTCGAGGAATTACATACAGAATGACAAAATTAATATACCCCCATCCTATGGTGATGGGTATACAAATATATGTTTTGGCGAAATTTCTAGGGGGCTACCGATTCTGGGAGTGGCTAAGATCCCCTCCCCCCATCACTTGGACGCCCCTAGCTACGCCTATGGTACTCAGATCTCCCATCAACTATTCAAAGTCACACTTGCCCTGCTTAAGGACAATCAATGTCCTCGTAACGGAGATCCGTGGCTATAGCGCTTTGGCAACTCTGCAGCCCACAACGCCAGTCCACGCCGAGCCTGCGCTTTCGACGTTTAGGCATACACCATCAGTTTGAGAGGGCCGCAGCTACTGGCTCAGGGCCATACCCAAGGCCCTGAGAATAGCAAAAATCTCCCCAAAACAATCAAAGTACCCTTTCAGATGTACTCTTCCCTAATGAATTCCTGGAAACTCAGCAAAAATTTCTGCCCCATCCGAGTAAAGAGAGGAACCTAAAAAGGACGAAAAGCCTCCAGCCCAAAGCTCCCCCCACCCTGCACATAGTCCTTCGTGTCGTCTTTGCCACCTAGTCGTCCCACGCCAGCTGCCTTCTGCTGAACAAACGAATGCCCCAAACCCAAAGAGCGCCATGTCCCTGACTGACAGTCTGAGGGCAGCCATCAACGCCGCGTACTCCAATATTATTAAGCAAGCGAACTAGAACCATTTATAGACATAGAACTATTCTCTAATTCGTTTTACCTATGTCCGCCTAAATATCTTTTTGTCCGTCTATCCATCTTAATTTGTGAACAAGTAAAAAGGCGTAAAGTTCGACTGGGCCGAATTTAGGATAATGTCGAAGGGCCTAACAAAACTCATTGTTCCAAATTTCGGCGACATCGGTCAATAAATACGCCTTTTATGGGCCCAAAACCTTAAATCGAGAGATCGGTCTATATGACAGCTCTATTCAAATCTGGATCGATCTAGACCAAATTGAAGAAGGATGTCGAAGAGTCTAACACAACGCATTGTCCCAAATTTCGATAAAATCGGACAATAAATGAGCCTTTTATGGGCCCAAAGCCTTAAATCGAGAAATCGGTATATAGGACAGCTACATCCAAATATGGACCGATCTGTGCTATATTGCAGAAGAATGTCTAGGAGCTAAACCTAACTCACTGTCCCAAATATCGGCAACATCGGACAATAAATGCGCCTTTATGCGCCCAAAACCTTAAATAGAGAGATCGGTCTATATGGCAGCTATATCCAAATCTGAACCGATCTGGGTCAAATTAAAGAAAGATGTCGAGTGGCCTAACACAGCTCACTATACCAAATTTCAGCAACATCGGTTAATAAATGTGGCTTTTATGGGCCCAAGACCCTAAATCGGCGGATCGGTCTATATGGGGGCTATATCAAGATATAGCCGATAAAGCCCATCTTCGAAATTAACCTGCCTATGGACAAAAAAAAGAATCTGTGCAAAGTTTCTGCTCAATATCTTTATTTTTAAAGACTGTAGCGTGATTTCAACAGACGGACGGACAGACAGACAGACGGACAGACGAACAGACGGACAGACGGACAGACGAACAGACGGACAGACAGACAGACAGACGGACGGACAGACAGACAGACGGAACGACAGACAGACGGACAGACAGACGGACAGACGGACAGACGGACAGACGGACAGACAGACGGACAGACGGACAGACAGACGGACAGGCAGACGGACAGACAGACGGGCAGACAGACGGACAGACATACGGGCAGACAGACGGACAGACAGACGGACAGACAGACGGACAAACAGATAGACAGACGGACAGACAGATGGACAGACGGACAGACAGACAGACGGACGGACAGATGGACAGACAGGCAGACGGACAGACAGTCGGACAGACAGTCGGACAGACAGTCGGACAGACAGGAGGACAGACAGACAGACAGTCGGACAGACAGACTAAATTGAAGATTTGAAGGTCTCAAACCAATCAATCGGCCTGATTGTCGTCCCCTCCGTTATTACTCCCTCCACTACCGACTGACCCACAGCACTGTTTTGTAACTGAGAGA
>NW_026739321.1:145000-152165 GCF_963082655.1 Stomoxys calcitrans
AGAGGTCTGTGCCATTGCAGTGGCCGCAAGAGAAATTCTCTTAAGGGGCCTACCGCTCTCGAAACTCAGAATTTATGTGGACAGTATAGTGGCGCTCAAGGCCTTGGGGTCGAGGATGGTGAGGTCAAGATGAGTGGCGGTTTGTTTGGAGTCCCCGGATAGGCTGGTTCCTGGGGATGAGTGGATTCCAGGAAATGAGAGGGCAGGCGAGTGCGCCTGGAGTGCTTTCTCTGCGCCGGGCGGACCAGTATTCGATCTTGCCTACGTGCCATTTGTCAAGCTACTGAACACAGTAGATGAGATGAGGCCAGGGCGGCATCGGTGGCGAAGTGGGACTCGGTGGATGGTTGCCTAACTGCGAAGGCGCTATGGCCAGTTATCGACCAGAGGAGTACGAGAGAGTTGCTGGCGTTCGTTAAGAGGTCGATGAGTACCTTTGCAGGGGTCACAACCGGACAATGTGCCATAGGCTGCATGGGGATACCGCGCAATGACTTTTGTAGAAGTTGCCTCGATGAAGATGAGGAGGAGACTATTGAGCACTTGCTGTGTTCCTGTCCGGGTCTGCAGAGACGTAGGTTCTCCTTTCTGCCACAAGCTCCGGCGTAGGTATATCAGTGCTTGCGTGGGGACGGGCGTTTCTTCACCCCCGGCCCGGGTTCTACGCTCCTCCTGTCTTTCTTTTATTCGTGTATAACGTCTAGTCCGAGGTCTCACATCTTCTTTTTCTTCCCTTTCTCTCTCTAGGGTACCACAATGGGATAAACTGGCCTCCGAGTGAACTCACCTTTGGTGGTCAACCCATTTAACCTAACCTAATCTGCATATAGAGTTTTGTTATGACTTCCAAACACCGTGCTAAGTACGGTCCAAATTGGTCAAGAACCTTATGTAGCTCTCGCATAACCCAATCTCACCATTTGACTTCGTGAGCGCCTGAAAGCTGCAATTTTTTGTCCGATTAGGCTGAAATTTTTCATGTAGTGTTCTGTTATGACTTCCAACAACTGTGCCAAGTACAGTCAAAATCGGTCAAGAGCCTGATATAGCTCCCTTGTAAACCGATCTCCCGTTAAGACTTCTGGAGCTTTTATGGGGCGCAATTCTTATCCGAATTGGAAAAAATTTTGCATGAAGTGTTTTATTTTCACTTCCAACTACTGTGTTAAGTATGGTCTAGATCAGTCAATATCCTATTATAATCGCCATATAAACCGATCTCCCGATTAGACACCTTGGGCTTCTAGAGGGCGCAATTCTTATCCAATGTGATTGAAAAGTTGCATATGTCGTTTTGGTATGACTTTGAACAACTGTTCCAAGTATGGTCTAAATCGGTATATAACCTGATATAGCTGCCTTATAAACCCATCTCCCAGTTTGACTTTTTGCGCCTCTAGAGGGCGCCATTATCTCTCGATTTGACTGTAATTTTGGAAGTTTATATGGGGGCTTTTCTATGACTGGTGTTTTTATACCCTACACCACTACTGTGGTACAGGGTATTATAACTTAGTGAATTTGTTTGTATGTCCCAAAAGAAAGAGTGATAGACCCATTGATAAGTATACCGATTGACTCAGAATCACTTTCTGAATCGATTTAGCTATGTCCGTCTGTCTGTCCGTCTGTCCATGTTAATTTGTGTACAAACTACAGGCCGCACTTTTCATCCGATCGTCTTCAAATTTGGTGTGGGCATGTTTTTCGACCTAGAGACGAAGCCTATTGAAACTGAAAAAAATCGGTTCAGATTTGGATATAGCTCTCATATATATGTTCGTCCGATTTGCAGTAATACTGCAATAAAATGGTCATTTGTTAACCGATTTTCTCGAAATTCAGCAGAAAGGATTTTCTTACGACTCTCTATATTACTGGTGAATTTCATAGAAATCGGTTCAGATTTAGATATAGCTCTCATATATATGTTCGTCTGATTTGCAGTAATACTGCAATAAAATGATCATTTGTTAACCGATTCTCTCGAAATTTGGAAGGAAGGATTTTCTAATGACTCTCGATATTACTGGTGAATTTCATAGAAATCGGTCCAGATTTGGATATAGCTCTCATATATATGTTCGTCCGATTTGCAATAATACAGCAACTAAATGGTCATTTGTGAACCGATTTTCTCGAAATTCGGCAAGAAGTATTTTCTTATGATTCTCGATATTACTGGTGAATTTCATAGAAATCGGTTCGGATTTAGATATAGCTCTCATATATATGTTCGTCTGATTTGCAGTAATACTGCAATAAAATGATCATTTGTTAACCGATTCTCTCGAAATTTAGAAGGAACGATTTTCTTATGACTCTCGATATTACTGGTGAATTTCATAGAAATCGGTCCAGATTTGGATATAGCTCTCATATATCTGTTCGTCCGATTTGCAATAATACAGCAACTAAATGGTCACTTGTGAACCGATTTTCTCGAAATTTGGCAGGAAGGATTTTCTTACGATTCTCTATATTACTGGTGAATTTCATAGAAATCGGTTCAGATTTAGATATAGCTCTCATAGTCTCAAAAGTCGGGCTGGTTCTAGTTGAAAAAATCATTCAAACAACTTTACAAATGCGATCCATGGTGGAGGGTTTGTAAGTTCCGGCCCGGCCGAACTTATCACGCTCTTTGTTGTTTTATTTTAAGCTTAAACTTTAAGTATAGAGTGTACCAAAGTCAACGTGGCTTTACATTTACCAATTATCTCATTTTGTTTGCGAGCAAGTTTATTGTTACTCATATGAGTCTTCATCTCAAGTTCTTTTAAATTTCTTTTTAAAGACTCTTTTATTGAGCGCAGTTAACGCCTTTATTACATGCACAACTCACTGTCTTTTGTCCACAACACCTATAATTTTTTCTTGCATTAAAAATCACACAAAACACTTTAAGATTTACTGACTGCCTTGGCCAAAGAAAGTCTCTATAAAGAGATCTCATGTGTCAGGTGGGCCTTAATTTATGAGCAATAAATATAATTAATTGCATTGGAAATGTCAACTTATTTTGTTTTGTTTTTTTTTTTCTTTTTTTCTACATAACCATTTGCCAGACCTCTTACTGATTTCTCCAAGGGTCGAGTGAATGCAATGTAACATTGAATTGTTTTCCCATAATCCCACAGTTGGAGATTTTATGTGTGCCGTACGGTCGATCTCTTATTCTTGAGTGAAGTTCTAAGTAGACCTGTGGGAGTTTTGGCAGTTGATTTTTTGCGTAGGGTTTTGCCAACTTGAAAAGTTTGAAGAATTTAATTTAATTTCTGCCCCTTTTGGGAATACCCACATACTAAGATGTAGAGCTGAAAAAGAAGAAACTCCTTTATTATGCATTTAGGCATACATATATGTTTAACAATGGAATAAATAAAAACAAGTAATAAGGCATTAAGTTCGTCCGGACCGAACTTTGGATACCCATCATCTCGGGTGTATATGTAAACCCCCTATCGCCACAATCCGGTGAAAACTGGATAACTTAAGCACCCAAATCCGTCACGGGCATTGAGTGGTCTAATATATGTGTCACTATTCAATTTTGTTGAACAAAATATGGGTCTTTTTGAAAGATATTTCCAATTATAAACCGATCTGAACCATATTAAGGTCGGATATCATGAGGCCCAGAAAAACTCACCGTTTAAAATGTCAGTAAAATCTGGTAATAAATAAAGCTTTAATGGGCTTCAGTCCCCTTATCGGCAGATCGGTCTATATGGCATTTATATCTAAATATAGTCCGATCTGAACCATATTTAGGTCGAATGTTGGGAGGTCTTAACCTACTGTTTCAAATTTCAGCGAAATCGGGTAATAAATAAAGCTTTTATTAGATCAATCTGCCCAAATCGGCAGATTGGTCTATATGGTAGCTTTATATAAATATAGTCCGATCTAAACCATATTTAGGTCGGGTATCAGGAGGCTAAAAATAACTCCCTATTTCAAATTTTAGCGAAATCGGTTAAAAAATAAATTTTTTATGGACATTAGGCCCTTTATCGGAAACGATCTATATGACAGCTATATCCAAATATAGTCCGGATGTTAGGAGGTCTTAACCTACTCACTGTTTGAAATTTCAGTCAAATCGGGTAATAAATAAAGCTTGTATAGTCGTCAGACCCTTTATCGGGAGATCGGTCTATATTGCAGCTATATCTAAATATGGACTGATCTAATTCAGGTCAGTTGTCGGGAGGCTTAAAATAACCCACTGTTGCAAATTTCAGCGAAATCGGGCAATAAATAAAGCTTTTATGGTCTTCAGACCTTTTAACGGGAGATCGGTCTATATGGTAGCTATATCTATATATAGTCCGATCTGAACCATATTTCCGTCAGGTATCGGGAAGCCTTAAACTACTCACTGTTTAAAATTTCAGCAAACTCGGATAAAAATCAAAGTTTTTATGGGCATTAGACCCTTTATCGGAAAATCGGTCTATATAGCAGCTATATCCAAATATGGTCCGATTTTGGCCCGTTCAAGAACTTAACCAGCGTTCATCAAAAAGATGTATCTGTGCCAAATTTCAGCCCAATATCTCATTTTTTGAAGGCTCTAGAGTGATTACAACAGACGGACGGACAGACACACGGACATCGTAAAATCGTCTTAGAATTTTACAACGATCCGAAATATATATACTTGGTAGGGTCGGAAATTGATATGTCGATGTGTTGCAAACGGAATGACTAAAAGAATATACCCCCTATGTTACGGTGTCGGGTATAAAAAGAAAATCTTGCTTGCCTCATTTTTAATGAGGGTTCTTATTTCTTATTTATGTTGTAATACTGATTGCCATAAATAAATTTGGGTTTTGGGAAGTAGATGTGAGACTCTATTGTATGGGAAAATAAACTGAAAATTGCAGGAAAAATATTTAAATTATTTTACCCTCCACCGTAGGATGGGGGTACATTAATTTCGTCATTCTGTTTGTAACACTTCGAAATATGCGTCTGAGACCCTATAAAGTATATATATTCTTGATCGTCATGTCATTTTATGTCGATCTATCCATGTCCGTTCGTCTGTCCGTCCGTCCGTATGTCCGTCTGTCCGTCCGTCCGTCTGTCTGTCCGTCGAAAGCACGATAACTCTCAATGGAGTAATTCTAGCCGTTTGAAATTTTGCACGAATACTTTTTATCAGTGTAGGTCGGTTTGGATTGTAAATGAGCCAAATCGGTTCATGTTTTGATATAGCTACCATCTTGGGTGTTGACTTCTTGAGCCTCTAGAGGGCGCAATTTTTATCCGATTTGACTGAAATTTTGCACGTGGTGTTTTGGTATCACTTCCAATAACTGCGCTAAGTATGGCTCAAATCGGTCCATGTTTTGATATAGCTGAAATATAAACCGATCTTGGGTCTTGACTTCTTGAGACTGTAGAGGGCGCAATTTTCATCCGATTTGGCTGAAATTTTGCACATGGTGTTTTGGTACCACTTCCAACAACTGTGTTAAGTATGATTTAAATCGGTTCATGTTTTGATATAGCTGCCATATAAACCGATCTGGGTGTTGACTTCTTGAACCTCTAGAGAGCGCAATTTTTATCCGATTTAACTGAAATTTTGCACATGGTGTTTTGGTATCACTTCCAATAACTGCGCTAAGTATGGTTCAAATCGGTCCATGTTTTGATATAGCTGCCATATAAACCGATCTGGGGTCTTGACTTCTTGAGGCTCTAGAGGTCGCAATTTTTATCAGATTTGACTGAAATTTTGCAAGTGGTGTTTTGGTATCACTTCCAAAAACTGTGCAAAGTATAGTTCCAATCGGTCCATAACCTGATATAGCTGCCTTATAAACCGATATGGGGTCTTGACTTCTTGAGCCTCTAGAGGGCGCAATTTTTATCCGATTAAACTGAAATTTTGCACGTGGTGTTTTGGTACCACTTCCAACAACTGCGCTAAGTATGGTTCAAATCGGTCCATGTTTTGATATAGCTGCCATATAAACCGATCTTGGGTCTTGACTTCTTGAGCCTGTAAAGGGTCCAATTTTCATACGATTTAACTGAAATTTTGCACGTGGTGTTTTGGTATCACTTCCAACAACTGTGTTAAGTATGATTTAAATCGCTTCATAATCTGGTATAGCTGAACCAATAGTGCGCGCAATTCTCAACCGATTTAGCTGAAATTTTGTCATGAGGTGTTTTGATATGACTTCCAATAACTGTGCTAAGTATGGCGCAAATCGGAACATAACCTCATATAGCTGCCATATAAACCGATCTGGGATATTGACTTCTTGAGCCTTTAGAGGGCGCAATACTTATCCGATTTGCAGGACATTTTGTACAACAGCTTCTCTCATGACCTTCAATATACGTGTCTAATATGGTCTGAATCGATCAATAGCTTGATACAGCTCCCATATAAACCTATCTCCCGATTTTGATTCTTGAGCCATTGCAAGGCGCAATTGTTATCCGAAAGAACTGAAATATTACACAATGACTTCTACAATGTTCAGCATTCATTTATGGTCGGAATTGGACTATATCTTGATATAGCTCCAATAGCACAACAGTTCTTATTCAATATTATTTGTTTGCCTAAAAAGAGATACCCCGCATAGAAGTCGACAAATACGATCTATGGTGGAGGGTATATAAGATTTTTTTTTTTTATTAAAAACCTAAGATTTTATTTAAAGTTTGAGTAAATTATTGAAGCAAAAATAATTCCTTATAGACAGAATGCGAGAGGGAGTTAAAATCCCCGTTCAGTAATGAGTTATTGTTCTCTTAATCAAATAAAAACTCTTTATGAAAATAAAAATTCTTAATGTATTTCCATTTTCCAAAGTTTAAATCTCATTTTTATAAAATTACAACTCACTCCCTCATACAATACTCTTATCACCTTACAATTGCTTTTCGTTCTCATGAAGTTTCCAAGAATCCAAAACAATTGCCTAACTCAGCAGGATTATCTGGGGATTTTTGTATGGGAAATATTTTCGCTCCTAATGAGTTCTAATAATGTTATAAAAATCACATTGTTAAAAAGTCATTATGGAATTTTTAAGTTTATTCTCTGATGGTTATAAATCCACTTTCAACAGCAGATACAAATTCCTGCTGTTTTATGTGTACTTTATACCCTTAATAAATTTTAAAC
>NW_026739322.1:0-26382 GCF_963082655.1 Stomoxys calcitrans
AACACGAAGACCATCCAATCTTTATATTTCCCATTTGGAAACCTTGATTGGCTACTTCAGTTGGAAGGCTTATTTTTTGCCGTTTGGGTACCTCCATTAGTTTTCCTTAAACTTTTTATTGCTCGTCTCCTGTTTGTTTGTTAACTGTTGAGCTTTAGCAAAGGCATTGCATATCTCCGTTTTGGTTGTAATGTTCCATATTTCTGTACTCTATGACAACCCCTGATTGTGGGTGTTTATTTCGCTTTGAGCGCCAAGGCATTGTTTAATCTAATAATCTACTAATCGCCACCATCATCGGATACAAGCTGCTGGAAAAAAAAAAAAAAATCTTTCCATATCCTCAACTTATTGAGAGGCGAGTTCTGAGAACATTTTATTTCACTCGGGACCGGTTAATTGGCAGTCTAGATCGTGCGATTTAACGCCTTTAGAATATTTTTTGTGGAGCTATGTTAAAGCTCATGTTGCTCATGTCATTGGAAGACAACATTGAAGCATTTATTCGTGAGATACCGGCCGAGATGTTGAAATGAGTATGCCAATATTGAGCTAAGCGAATGGATCATTTGAGGCGCAGTCAAGGTCAACTTTTGCATGAAATAATCTTACCGACCGTACTGTCGATTTAAATAAAGATTTTAAGCATTTTATAAAACCGACTCACGAATTTGAATTCTTAAGGCCTTAAATGCGTCAATTTTTATATAAATTTACCCAACACCATATGATGGGTGGTATACTAGATTCGTTGGAAGCCTCAATTTTTGTCCGCTTTGGCTAAAATTTTGCACATGGTGTTCTGTTACGACTTTCAACAACTGTGACAAGTACGGTCAAATCGGTCTTTAACCTGATGTAGCTCCCGTATAAACCGATCTCTTCTTCTTCGGTTTCTAGAAGCTTTCATCTTTGGCTGGTTTGGCAGAAATTTGGTACGTAAAGTAAAATAATGGCCTCCAATTAATTTTATTTTGTGTCAATTTTACGCAGAATCCATGGAGGTGGCTTTCAAACATTCGGCCCGGTCGAACAGAAACGCTTCTGCTATGACTTCCAACATCAATGCCAAGTATTGATGCGGTTCGGTCCTTTTACTGATATAACCCCCAAAACAACCGATACCTGGATTTGATTGCTTGAGCTCCTAGAGGCCTTAATTTACACCTAATTTGGCTGAAATTTGACACAGCGACTTCTGCTATGACTTCCAGTGTCCGTCTCAGGTATGATAAGAATTGGTGTATATACTGATATAGGCCCCATAATATCGATTCCCCGGTATGACTACTTGAGACCACAGTGGCCGCAACCAATTCCCCGATTTGATTGTTGTAAAACATTCAAATATTGGGTTGCCCAAAAAGTAATTGCGGATTTTTCATATAGACGGCGTTGACAAATTTTTTCACAGCTTTTGACTCTGTAATTGCATTCTTTCTTCTATCAGTTATCAGCTGTTACTTTTCATTCTAAGTTTTATTAAAAATGCATTTACTTTCTTTTAAAAAATCCGCAATTACTTTTTGGGCAAGCCAATATGAACTAAGTTATTAATGGCAAATGTTTTAAGGAATACATGGTGGTGGATACCTAAGATTCGGCCCGGCCGTACTTAGAACGTTTTTTTCCAGTTTTATATACCTAACTTTTATGCCTACGAAATATTGGTAAGCCGTATATCCATGGGTAAGTTCAGAGCGACCGAAATTTTTTACTTGTTGTTTACTATTCTCATTTCCTTTTCTTGTTTGCTATTAAATCGACCATATGCCTTATCTTTGCAAAATGGAAACCCATTTAAGGACAACAAAAAACATACCCGAATGCCTTTTTCACATACAACCATAAAATCATGTCAAAATTGATTAACGGCCAAAATGAAAATTGACACAACTGAAAAATGTATGGGGTAAATGCGTATTAAATGCCTTCCCGTATTACTCATACTGCGGCAAGTAGTCGAAAAAATGGCTTCGGCGAATACCTACAAAAATATGGCATCAATTATTAAAATGATTAGGCGACATGGTGTCATTAAAAGTCTGCTTTTGGTGAAGTGTAGAAATGTTTGTGCGACAATTTCCTTGAAAAAACCCATTCACACGTTGGAAGAAATTGTTTTTGGTAAGAAATCAATCATCACCATCATCATATGGCGAAGGCCACGATTTAAGGCCATCTCATATCACATAATTAATTTTGCTTTTAATGGTGTTAAAATTTTCTACAGCGTAAATCTTTCAGAGGTATGAGTGTCTGTCGCTTGTTTACAGGAGCATTTGGAGAAATTTGGATGAACTTGACTGTTAAATGCTATTGGGTTGCCCAAAAAGTAATTGCGGATTTTTTAAAAGAAAGTAAATGCATTTTTAATAAAACTTAGAATGAACTTTAATCAAATATATTTTTTTTACACTTTTTTTCTAAAGCAAGCTAAAAGAAACACCTGATAACTGACAGAAGAAAGAATGCAATTACAGAGTCACAAGCTGTGAAAAAATTTGTCAACGCCGACTATATAAAAAATCCGCAATTACTTTTGCTAAATAAGGCATTGCAATAAAATTTTCTAGGAATATAATTCAATTTTTTTGTTGTAGACGTTTAATCTTTGTCTTTGGCAGACAATTGTTCAGATATCCATATTTTTTTTTTAAATCCTCTCCCATATTTAAACTTATTTCTATTTTCATCAACATCAACCGCATTATCATAATTAAAAATCTTTAATCCTTCATTGCTGATGCCACTAAGACGTTCTGCCTACATGAAGCCTAGTCATGCAGACATTGATGGACAGAGGTTAAATGCAATAACAGCAGAGAGGAATATTTTTGCCGAAGGAATTCTTATTGCGCTACAGTACTAAACAATCAATGTTTCATGAATATGGTAAAAGCCATAGGAATGAAATTTTTTTCTTATAAGTGGGTAGATTTTTTATATGTATGTTAATTCAAAGCTTCATTAATTTTTATACCCATCACCGAGGGATGGGTGTATATTCATTTCGTCATTCCGTTTGCAACACATCGAAATATCCATTTCTGATCCTTTAAAGTATATATTGGGTTGCCCAAAAAGTAATTGCGGATTTTTCATATAGTCGGCGTTGAAAAATTTTTTCACAGCTTGTGACTCTGTAATTGCATTTTTATACCCTCCACCATAAGATGGGGGGTATACTAATTTCGTCATTCTGTTTGTAACTACTCGAAATATTCGTCTAAGACCCCATAAAGTATATATATTCTTGATCGTCGTGAAATTTTATGTCGATCTAGCCATGTCCGTCCGTCTGTCCGTCCGTCCGTCCGTCCGTCCGTCCGTCTGTCTGTCGAAAGCACGCTAACTTCCGAAGGAGTAAAGCTAGCCGCTTGAAATTTTGCACAAATACTTCTTATTAGTGTAGGTCGGTTGGTATTGTAAATGGGCCATATCGGTCCATGTTTTGATATAGCTGCCATATAAACCGATCTTGGGTCTTGACTTCTTGAGCCTCTAGAGTGCGCAATTCTTATCCGATAGGAATGAAATTTTGCACGACGTGTTTTGTTATGATATCCAACAACTGTGCCAAGTATGGTTCAAATCGGTCCATAACCTGATATAGCTGCCATATAAACCGATCTTGGGTCTTGACTTCTTGAGCCTCTAGCGTGCACAATTCTTATCCGATCAGAATGAAATTGTGCACGACGTGTTTTGTTATGATATCCAACAACTGTGCCAAGTATGGTTCAAATCGGTCCATAACCTGATATACAGGGTGGCTGATGAAAGCCGCTACCAAAAAAAAATGTAATAACTTTTTTTCTATTTAATAATAATAATTTAATAATTAATTTAATTAATTAATTAATTAATTTAATTAATAATAATTTAATAATTAATTTAATAATTTAATTTAACATGAATAAAAGAAAAATGTATTCCATACACCGAAAAAAAAATGTAGCAATATTCATCATTGTAGCAATATTCATCAGCCACCCTGTAGCTGCCATATAAACCGATCTAGGGTCTTGACTTCTTGAGCCTCTAGAGTGCGCAATTCTTATCCGATTGGAATGAATTTTTGCACGACGTGTTTTGTTATGATATCCAACAACTGTGCCAAGTATAGTTCAAATCGGTCCATAACCTGATATAGCTGCCATATAAACCGATCTTGGGTCTTGACTTCTTGAGCCTCTAGAGTGCGCAATTCTTATCCGATAGGAATGAAATTTTGCACGACGTGTTTTGTTATGATATCCAACAACTGTGCCAAGTATGGTTCAAATCGGTCCATAACCTGATATAGCTGCCATATAAACCGATCTTGGGTCTTGACTTCTTGAGCCTCTAGCGTGCACAATTCTTATCCGATCAGAATGAAATTGTGCACGACGTGTTTTGTTATGATATCCAACAACTGTGCCAAGTATGGTTCAAATCGGTCCATAACCTGATATAGCTGCCATATAAACCGATCTAGGGTCTTGACTTCTTGAGCCTCTAGAGTGCGCAATTCTTATCCGATTTGAATGAATTTTTGCACGACGTGTTTTGTTATGATATCCAACAACTGTGCCAAGTATAGTTCAAATCGGTCCATAACCTGATATAGCTGCCATATAAACCGATCTTGGGTCTTGACTTCTTGAGCCTCTAGCGTGCGCAATTCTTACCCGATTTGAATGAAATTTTGCACATCGTCTTTTGTTATGATATCCAACCACTGTGCCAAGTATGGTTCAAATCGGTCCATAACCTGATATAGCTGCGATATAAACCGATCTTGGGTCTTGACTTCTTGAGCCTCTAGAGTGCGCAATTCTTATCCGATAGGAATGAAATTTTGCACGACGTGTTTTGTTATGATATCCAACAACTGCACCAAGTATGGTTCAAATCGGCCCATAACCTGATATAGCTGCCATAAAAACCGATCTTGGGTCTTGATTTCTTGAGCCTCTAGCGTGCACAATTCTTATCCGATCAGAATGAAATTGTGCACGACGTGTTTTGTTATGATATCCAACAACTGTGCCAAGTATGGTTCAAATCGGCCCATAACCTGATATAGCTGCCATATAAACCGATCTTGGGTCTTGAATTCTTGAGCCTCTAGAGGGCGCAATTCTTATCCGAATGGAATGGAATTTCGCACGACGTGTTTTGTTATGATACCCAACAACTGTGCCAAGTATGGTTTAAATCGGTTTATAACCTGATATAGCTGCCATATAAACCGATCTTGGATCTTGACTTCTTGAGCCTCTAGAGGGCACAATTCTTATCCGATTTGAATGAATTTTTGCACGAAGTATTTCGTTATGATATCCAACAACTGTGCCAAGTATGGTTGAAATCGGTCGATAACCTGATATAGCTGTCATATAAACAGATCTGGGGATTTGACTTCTTGAGCTTTTAGAGGGCGCAATTCCTATCCGATTTGGCTGAAATTTTGCATGACATATTTTATTTTTACTTTCAACAACTGTGTCAAATAAGGTTCAAATCGGTTCATAACTCGATATAGCTGCCATATAAACCGATCTGGGATCTTGACTTCTTGACCCCTAGAGGTCGCAATTATTATCCGATATGCCTGAAATTTTGTACGACTGATCCTCTCATGACCATCAACAAACGTGTTTATAATGGTCTGAATCGTTCTATAGCCCGATACAGATCCCATATAAATCGTTCTCTCTATTTTACTTCGTGAGCCCCAATGGACGCAATTCTTATACGAATTGGCTGAAATTTTACACAGGTCTCCAACATATAATTTAATTGTGGTCCGAACCGGACCATATCTTGATATCGTTTTAATAGCAGAGCAAATCTTTTCTTATATCCTTTTTTGCCTAAGAAGAGATGCCGGGAAAAGAACTCGACAAATGCGATCCATGGTGGAGGGTATATAAGATTCGGCCCGGCCGAACTTAGCACGCTTTTACTTGTTTCTTCTGTCAGTTTTCAGCTGTTACTTTTAGCTTGCTTTAGAAAAAAAAGTGTACGAAAGTATATTTGATTAAAGTTCATTCTAAGTTTTATGAAAAATGCATTTACTTTCTTTTAAAAAATCCGCAATTACTTTTTGGGCAACCTAATATATTCTTAATCAGCGTAAAAATCTAAGACGATCTAGACATGTCCGTACGTCTATCCGTCTGTCCGTCTGTCTGTTGAAATCACGCTACAGTCTTCAAAAATAGAGATATTGAGCTGAAACTTTGCACAGATTCTTTTCTTTGTCCATAAGCAGGTTAAGTTCGAAGATGGGCTATATCGGACTATATCTTGATATAGCCCCCCTATAGACCGATCCGCCGATTTAGGGTCTTAGGCAAATAAAAGCCACATTTAGTATCCGATTTTGGTGAAATTTTGAATAATGAGTTGTGTTAAGCTCTTTGACATCCTTCATCAGTTTGGCCAAGGTCGGTTTAGATTTGGATATAGCTGCCATATAGACCGATCCTTCGATTTAGAGTCTCAGGACCATAAAAGCCACATTTATTATCAGATTTTGTTGAAATTTGGGACAGTGAGTTGTGTTAGGCCCTTCGATATCCTTCGTCAATTTGGCTCTGATCGGTCCAGATTTGGATATAGCTGCCATATAGACCGATCCTCCGATTTAGGGTCTTAAGCCCATAAAAGCCACATTTATTATCCGATTTTGCTGAAATTTGGGACAGTGAGTTGTGTTAGGCCCTTTAACATCCTTCGCCAATTTGGCCCAGATCGGTCCAGTTTTGGATATAGCTGCCATATAGACCGATCCTCCGATTTAGGGTCTTAGACCCATAAAAGCCACATTTATTATCCGATTTTGCTGAAATTTGGGACAGTGAGTTGTCTTAGGCCCTTCGACCTCCTTCGTCAATTTGGTCTAGATCGGTCCAGTTTTGGATATAGCTGCCATATAGACCGATCCTCCGATTTAGGGTCTTAGGCCCATAAAAGGCGCATTTATTGTCCGATGTCGCCGAAATTTGGGACAGTGAGCTGTGATAAAACTTTCAATATTGTTTTTCAGTTTGGCTCAGATAGGTCCAGATTAGGATATAGCTGCAATATTGACCGATCTCTTGATTTATGGTTTTGGGGCCATAAAAGGCGCATTTATTTGCCGATTTCGCCGAAATTTGGGACAGTGAGTTGTGTTAGGCTCTTCGACACGTATCCGCAACTTGGTCGAAATCGGTCCAGATTTGGATATAGCTGCCATATAGACCCATATCTCGCTGAAAAGCCTTGGCCCAATAAAAGGCGCTTTTATAATCCGATTTCACTGAAATTTGACACATTGACGTATGCTAGTCTTTTCGACGTCCGTGTCGTTTATGGTTTATTTTTATACCCTCCACCATAAGATGGGGGGTATACTAATTTCGTCATTCTGTTTGTAACTACTCGAAATATTCGTCTGAGACCCCATAAAGTATATATATTCTTGATCGTCGTGAAATTTTATGTCGATCTAGCCATGTCCGTCCGTCTGTCCGTCCGTCCGTCCGTCCGTCCGTCCGTCTGTCTGTCGAAAGCACGCTAACTTCCGAAGGAGTAAAGCTAGCCGCTTGAAATTTTGCACAAATACTTCTTATTAGTGTAGGTCGGTTGGTATTGTAAATGGGCCATATCGGTCCATGTTTTGATATAGCTGCCATATAAACCGATCTTGGGTCTTGACTTCTTGAGCCTCTAGAGTGCGCAATTCTTATCCGATTGGAATGAATTTTTGCACGACGTGTTTTGTTATGATATCCAACAACTGCGCCAAGTATAGTTCAAATCGGTCCATAACCTGATATAGCTGCCATATAAACCGATCTTGGGTCTTGACTTCTTGAGCCTCTAGCGTGCGCAATTCTTACCCGATCAGAATGAAATTTTGCACGACGTGTTTTGTTATGATGTCCAACAACTGTGCCAAGTATGGTTCAAATCGGTTCATAACCTGATATAGCTGCCATATAAACCGATCTTGGGTCTTGACTTCTTGAGCCTCTAGCGTGCACAATTCTTATCCGATCAGAATGAAATTGTGCACGACGTGTTTTGTTATGATATCCAACAACTGTGCCAAGTATGGTTCAAATCGGCCCATAACCTGATATAGCTGCCATATAAACCGATCTTGGGTCTTGACTTCTTGAGCCTCTAGAGGGCCCAATTCTTATCCGAATGGAATGGAATTTCGCACGACGTGTTTTGTTATGATACCCAACAACTGTGCCAAGTATGGTTCAAATCGGTCCATAACCTGATATAGCTGCCATATAAACCGATCTTGGGTCTTGACTTCTTCAGCCTCTAGAGGGCACAATTCTTATCCGATTAGAATGAATTTTTGCACGAAGTATTTCGTTATAATATCCAACAACTGTGCCAATTATGGTTGAAATCGGTCCATAACCTGATATAGCTGTCATATAAACTGATCTGGGGATTTGACTTCTTGAGCTTTTAGATGGCGCAATTCCTTTCCGATTTGGCTGAAATTTTGCATGACGTATTTTAGTTTTACTTTCAACAACTGTGTCAAATAAGGTTCAAATCGGTTCATAACCTGATATAGCTGCCATATAAACCGATCTGGGATCTTGACTTCTTGACCCCTAGAGGACGCAATTATTATCCGATATGCCAGAAATTTTGTACGACGGATCCTCTCATGACCATCAACAAACGTGTTTATAATGGTCTGAATCGTTCTATAGCCCGATACAGATCCCATATAAATCGTTCTCTCTATTTTACTTCGTGAGCCCCAATGGACGCAATTCTTATACGAATTGGCTGAAATTTTACACAGGTCTCCAACATATAATTTAATTGTGGTCCGAACCGGACCATATCTTGATATCGTTTTAATAGCAGAGCAACTCTTTTCTTATATCCTTTTTTGCCTAAGAAGAGATGCCAGGAAAGAACTCGACAAATGCGATCCATGGTGGAGGATATATAAGATTCGGCCCGGCCGAACTTAGCACGTTTTTACTTGTTAGATATAGCTACTAAAAAGAGCAAAATTTTGTTTTACACAGTTGAACAATGACTTGTACTTATTAATATTTGGTTCAAATCGGAACATATTTCTATATAGCTGCTAGGGGTCAAAAGGTATACATTTTTCCCCGGATTTCACGAAAGGTGGTTTATATATATAACCGAGGTGGTGTGTATCCAAAGTTCGGCCCGGCCGAACTTAACGCCTTTTTACTTGTTCCTACTCCAATAGGCTTCGTCTCTAGGCCACAAAAGATGCCCGTGCCAAATTTGAAGACGATCGGCTGATAATTGCCAACTGTTCGTTGTACACAAATTAACATGGACAGACAGACGGACATTGGTAAATCGAATTAAGAAATGATTCTGGGTCGATCGTTATACTTATCATTGAGTCCAGCTCCTAGCCTTCTGGGTGTTACAAACAAATTCACTAGGTTCTAATACCCTGTACCATAGTAGTGGTGCAGGGTATACATTTTTGGTAGAGGAGTATAAATCCCACTTCGAAAATCTGAAGCTGATGTAGTCTTAGTAGCCAATGCTTTATATTCATATTTACCATAAGCTTAATAATTATATAACTTCACATATTATGTAATAGCCTTGCCAACAAAAACTCCCCATCTGGGTAGTTAAACTCACCGCTTCACAAAAAAATGGTAATCCACGGCTAGCCTTAAAATTTTCTCATTAGCTATGCCAAGTCAAAGCTTCATTTCCAACTCTTTTTTCCCTTATGATAAGATGCATTGTGAACAAGACAAACGAAAAATAGGTAAGGCGTCCCTTAAATAGAATATCAACAAAACTAATCTGATAAATTTAATTTTTTCATTTAAATTCCTACCATACAAACTGTAGACGGTTATTCAAATTTCATGTAGTAGACAATTTCTGTTGTCGAGAGAAATTGTCTACCAAAAAGGAAAGGTAGCTTAAGATTAGGGTCAGTTATGACTAAATTCATTTCATCAAAACGTCCGTCGATGTGTCAGTCCGAAGTAAACAAAGGGAATTGTTGGAACAATCATAATAACAATATATTTAAAATGTTATTTGGGAAGAAAATTGGTTCATATTAAAAACGATGGACATTTCTAGGATATTTGGTCCTTCGTAGGAAATGTCATTGAAGTTAAGATATAATCTTAAATTAGTATATCATTTTTTTGTTAAAATGATATTCGCCAAGGAATAAAATGATTAGCAAATTGTAAAGGAAAGGTCTGACATTAATGTTGTTTATAAATATGAAGCAAGTAAATTATGTTCTTTAAGGGGGTTTGTATATTAGAAAAAACTAACATAGAAGAAACTACATTTCAAAGAAAAACATGCAAGAAGAACACATGAGAGACTTCAGATAGGCAGATGATATAACCCAATTTGTAATAAAGAAAATTTTCTACAAAACAAAATCAGCTGTCATATAAAAAATTTAATTGGTATTTGATATTCTTGGGAAACTTGAGGATGCTGAAAGCCAAAAAACGGTTCTGATGGATTTTGACTTGGCTTATCTCAGGCTTATCTTGTCCTTTCTTCATCTCAACTGTGGACACAAACACCCCCGTGTCGAAGGCCTGCAGAAAACCGTTCTTTGGTGACTGTTTGTGGTGAACTCGTGAACGCTAAGTCCACATGATTTTGTATTTCAAGACTACTGAAAAGCGAGACTCTGAAGATATAGTTAAACGAACAAATTACTGTTGAGTAGATAATTTTGAAAAACAACCACCATTCAGTGCTTGGGAATATTTTTATATCGAACTCATCGCTGCTACAGTGAGATATCGGAAATAACTCGCTGTACACTGAGTCATATGAAAGCGTCTCGCTGTCATTTTCAAAAGATGAACTGATCACACAAACCGTTTGAAAACTGTTTGTTTACCCAGGAGGTCAGTATATCTTTCGGTATCATAACAGGACCCATTGGGCTGCGAGTTAACTTATGCAAAATCAGTGCGGGAAATGACCAAATGTGTGGGGCATGCGCGGAAACGATGAGACATTGGAGCATTTCCTATGTCATTGTACGGCTTTCGCGGTCAACAGACACCGTTACTTAGCTGGGGACATAATACCAGACATGAACCAACTAAAGGGCGTGATAAGGAAAACAAGTAAAAAGTCGTTTAGTTCGGCCGGACCGAACTTTGGATACCCACCACCTCGGGTATATATGTAAACCATTTTTCATCAAAATCCAGTGAAAATTGCATATCTTACAGTTATAACGAAATATGTTCGGATTTGGACCAAATACTAATAAGTACAAGTCATTGTTCAAATACCAAAATATTGGTGTTGTTATCAGCTATATTTAAAAATAAACCAATCATAACCATATACAATACAACATGGATGTCGAAAAGCATAACATAGGTCACTCTGTCAAATTTCAGTGAAATCGGATTATAAATGCGCCTTTTTTGGGGCCAAGACTTTAAATCGAGATATCGGTCTCTATGGCAGCTATATGCAAATTTTGATCGATCTGGACCAAATTGCATAAATATATGGCTTGGCTTAACTCAACTCTTTGTTCCAAATTTCAGCAAAATCGGATAATAAATGTGGCATTTATGGGGCGAAGACCCTAAATCGGAGGATAGGTCTATATGGCAGCTATATACAAATCTGAACCGATCTGGGCCAAATTGACGAAGGATGACTAAGGGCCTAACACAACTCACTGTACCAAATTTCAGCAAAATCGGATAATAAATATGGCTTTCATTGGCATAAGACCTTAAATCGGCGGATCGATCTATATGGGGCTATATCAAGATATAGTCCTATATCGCCCATGTTCGAACTCAATCTGCTTATGGACAAAAAAGGAATCTGCCCAAAGTTTTAGCTCAATATCTCTATTTTTAAAGACTGTAGCGTGATTTCAACAGACAGACGGATGGACATGTCTAGATCGTCTTAGATTTTTATGCTGATCAAGAATATATATACTTTATAGGGTCGGAAATTTATATTTCGATGTGTTGCAAACGGAATGACAAAATGAATATACCCCCATCCTTCGGTGGTGGGTATAACAATAAAGGATTTTTTCGGTTAGGTAAGGTTTAAGTGGCAGTCTGTCATCAGAATCTGACGTTTTCGTCCATTTTTATGCCACAGGAAAAGAAGAAGTAAGATGCCTACTAGTTCCTACCGTTGAACCATCCAGATCGCTTTAAAAGGTCCAACAACTTTCGAATCCGCTAATTCATAAAGGTTCTCAAAGAACTGTGAACCTAAAGTGGAATTCCTTCTGACTTTTTTTGTCCTTTTCAAAATTTTGGATTTTACAACAAAACATCCATGTATTTGCAAAAAAATGGATTCTCTCCTCCCAAGGAGACAGGTGCCACTATAGACCGTGTATCTAGCTCGGATTTATACCTAGACCACTTTCGGTAACCCGCTTCGCTGTTGCACATAGGGCTTCCTGAAGTATATCTCTTAGAGTGCTGGGAAACTTTCCCCTAATCGCAATTGCCACGTCATCAGCACATGCGACCACTTTGACACCATTTTCTTTCAGAGACAATAATATAATGTAAATGGCTATATTCCAAAGTAGAGGAGGGACTACACCTCCTTGAGGAGTTCCTCTGCTGACCCATGCAAATGCAAATTTTCCTATGAACATTCTATTAAGGAACAGAGCAAACTACTCACATATCAATGAGTATAGTCCGATTCAAGTTTAAGCTCAATGATAAGGGACCTCCTTTTAATCGCCGAGTACGCAGTGCGACACCTCTTTTGAGGAGAAGTTTTTAGATGGCATAGTACCTCACAAATGTCACCAGCACTAGGAAGGGATAACCACCTCTGAAAATTTTATGATTTGAACCCAGGCGTTCAGCGTCATAGGCGGTCAACTTCTGCGCTACTTTGGTTTTACTTTATTGACATCACCTTCAATGTCAAGAAATGGTACCAATGTATATTCCTTGACAGCGAGAGAACCCTCTATGTAGACGGCTAGGTCGGATGTTTGAGTGGACTTGCCCTTGCTATATGTATGCTGCTGCCACGACAGGCGATCTTAGCCCTAGGATGGGTTTCTATCAACCTCTCAAGAGTCTTCAGCATTAAGGACGACACACTAATAGGACGAAAATCCTTCGCCTTCGTGTGAAAAGGTTTTCCTGCTATCGGAATGAAAATGACCTTCGTGTCCCTCCATCCCACAGGTATATATGACCTGCTGATACAAGCAGAGTGTATCTCCCTAAGCCAAGGAGCTAGCATATCGGACACAGCTTGTAATTCAACCGGTGATACATCATCAGGGTCTGGCGACTTAAAGGAGTCGAAACTTCTTATCGCCCAAAGGATTTTCGGCACAGACACAATTTCCCTAATAAACTCCGACGAATGCATACCAGTGACAACCTCTACTGGCGCCACGTTGTCCGTTGGAGAATTTCCAGGGAAATGTGTATCAACGAGTAGTTCTAGTGTTTTCTCACTAGATAGTGTCCATACATACTCTGACTTCTGAATATTCCCCACCGTAATGGGTTTTGAGTACAGAATCTTCCTTAGCCTAGAGGCCTCAAAAATATCCTCCAGAATTCTACCCAGAATTTGTTCTGAGCATTTCTCAGCTCGGCCTTATATTTTCTTATTTCAGCCGAATAGATGTCCCAATCGTGTGAGCTCTTGTGGCTTTTGTTCTGTTGAAGAGTTTTCTGCAGTCCTTTCTTAGACCAACCAGCTCCGGGGTCCATCATGGCAGTCGCTGTTTGCCCCTTGGCTTGGAACGAAGATATGCTGACACCAGCCAGTCAAGTCAAGGATTTTGTGATTAGCACAGAGTTTCTAACATCGAATTTCTATTTTTACCCACCGCGGAAGGATGGGGGTATATTCATTTTGTCATTCCGTTTGCAACAAATCGAAATATCCGTTTCTGACCCTATAAAGTATATATATTCTAGATCAGCGTAAAAGTCTAAGACGGTCTAGCCATGTCCTTCCGTCCGTCAGTCTGTTGAAATCACGCTACAAATGCAAATTTTGCCTATGAACATTCCATTAAGGAACAGTGGCAAAATACTTTCACATATCAGTGAGTGCAGTCTGATTCAAGTTTTAAGCTCAATGATAAGGGGCTTCCTTTTTAATGCCGAGTCCGAACGGGGTGCCGCAGTGCACCACCTCTTTGGAGAAAAGTTTTACATGGCATAGTACCTCACAAAATGTTGCCAGCATTAGGAGGGGAAAACCACCTTGAAAAATTTTTTTAAAAATTTTTTATTGTCCATAAGCATGTTAAGTTCGAAGATGGGCTATATCGCACTATATCTTGATAAAGACATATATAGACCATATAGACCGCTCTGCCGATTTAGGGTCTTAGGCCCATAAAAGCCACATTTATTATCCGATTTTGCTAAAATTTGGGACAGTGAGTTGAGTTAGGCAAGTCGACATCTTTCTTCAATTCAGTCAATCAAATCGGTCCAGATTTGGATATAGCTGCCATATAAATGGTGATTTTTTTGAGGTTAGGATTTTCATGCATTAGTATTTGACAGATCACGTGGGATTTCAGACATGGTGTCAAAGAGAAAGATGCTCAGTATGCTTTGACATTTCATCATGAATAGACTTACTAACGAGCAACGCTTGCAAATCATTGAATTTTATTACCAAAATCAGTGTTCGGTTCGAAATGTGTTCATTCACCGTAACGTTGCGTCCAACAGCATCTTTGAAAAAATACGGTCCAATGATTCCACCAGCGTACAAACCACACCAAACAGTGCATTTTTCGGGATGCATGGGCAGTTCTTGAACGGCTTCTGGTTGCTCTTCACTCCAAATGCGGCAATTTTGCTTATTTACGTAGCCATTCAACCAGAAATGAGCCTCATCGCTGAACGGTGAATGAACACATTTCGAACCGAACACTGATTTTGGTAATAAAATTCAATGATTTGCAAGCGTTGCTCGTTAGTAAGTCTATTCATGATGAAATGTCAAAGCATACTGAGCATCTTTCTCTTTGACACCATGTCTGAAATCCCACGTGATCTGTCAAATACTAATGCATGAAAATCCTAACCTCAAAAAAATCACCCTTAAGACCCATCTCTTGATTTAAGGTCTTAGGTCCATAACTGGCACATTTATTGTGCGATGACGCCGAAATTTGGGACAGTGAGTTGTTTTACGCCCTCTACATCTTTCTGCAATATGGTACAGATCGGTTCAGATTTGGATATATCTACCATATAGACCGATCTCTCGATTAAAGGTTTTAGGCCCATAAATGGCACATTTATTGTCCGATGACGCCGAAATTTGGGACAGTGAGTTGTGTAAGGCCTCTCGACATCATTCTGCAATATGGCACAGATCGGCTCAGATTTAGATATAGGTGCAATATAGACCGATCTCTCGACATGGGTTCCTAGGCCTCTAAAAGCCACATTTATTATCCTATTTTGCTGAAATTTGGGGCAGTAAGTTGTATTATACCCTTCGACATTTTTCATCAATTTGGATCAGATCGGTTCGGAGTTGGATATAGCTGTCATATAGACCGATCTCTCGATTTAAGGTTCTAGGCCCATAAAAGGCGCATTTTTTGTCCGATTCTGCCAAAATTTCGGACAGTCAGTTGTCTTAGGCTCTTCGACATCCTTTGTCAATTTGGCCCTGATCGGTTCAGATTTGGATATAGCTGTCATATAGACCGATCTCTCTATCTAAGGTTTTAGGCCTATAAAAGTCGCATTTATTGTCCGATGTCGCCGAAAGTTGGGACCGCCAGTTAAGTTAAGCCTGTCGATATACTTCTGTAATATGACACAGATCGGTCAAGATTTGGATATAGCTGTCATATGAAACGATATCTCGATTTAAGGTTTTAGGCCCATAAAAGGCGCATTTGTTGTCCGATGTCATCGAAATTTGGGACAGTGAGTTTTGGTAGGCCCTTCGACATCCTTCTTCAATTTGGTCTAGATCATATAGACCGATCTCTCGACTTAAGGTTTTGGGGCCTTAAAAGATGCGTTTATTGTTCGATTTCGCTGAAATTTGGGACATTGAATTGTGTTAGGCTCTTCGACATCCGTGTCGTATATGATTCAGATCGGTTTATTTTAGATATAGCTACTAAAAAGACCAATATTTTGTTATACACAATTGAACAATGAGTATTTGGTCCAAATCGGAACATATTTCGATATAGCTGCTATGGGGCATAAGGTACGCATTTTTCGCTGAATTTTGACGAACGGTGATTTACATATATACCCGAGGTGGTGTGTATCCAGTTCAATCCGGCCGAACTTAAAGTCTTTTTACTTGTTCGAGGTTACTTTTTAGTATTTAGAGCGCACGACAAGCCGATTACTGGCCGAGGTGTATGTCCATGGTAGCATGGGGGAATTAATATCCTCACCCTTTTTTTAACCTGTCCTAACCTGTAATACAAATCCATTGTGGTGGGTATCCAAAGTTCGGCAAGGGCGAACAAAATACGTTTTTGCTTGTTTTTTCTTAAATATGCTTTAAAAAAGGTTCCTTTCAAAGTAAAAACAAAGAAAATACTTAAGATTTTATCGTTAATTTCGATGTTGCTGTTGCTGTTGGTTACCATGTCATGGTTATTATGCAAAATGCCATCTGTATTCGAATGTCTACACTTATAGATGGATATTCATGTCAGTGCAACTGCAGTTTTATAATTTCCCCTATAGCAAGTGGGGAATAATCAATTCGTCATTTCAGTTGCAATATGAAATGAAAATACTCCAAAGAAAATTTTAATAAAGAGAGCGGGAAGAATTGTTGCATATCAATGAGAACTGTCGGATTTATGTTTGGGCCCAATGATGGGAATTTTTGTGGCCAGGTTTGGCCATAGTGCCGCAGACTGACATTTCATCAAAGAGAAGCTTTGCATAGCTGAAAGGTTTAAAGATTTCAATAAAATAAGTGAGGGGCAAGCAAATCTTATTTATTGCTATGGTGGACTCGTCTGGACTCGAGCCTTGGCATACAAAAGCATGGATATACAAAAGCTAGCACATAAATCGATAGTCTGATTTGACTTTTTGAATACCCGTAGCATCCTTCCTTCCAACTACTTGCCAAATTCGGTCAAATCGGTCAATTAACTGGTATACATCCCAATTAAAAAAGAGAATCAAACGGAAAAGAAATTCCGTTTTGCCATCATGTGCAACTGATCTATAGTCAAACTAGACTTTGTCGACCTATTCAGTTCGGTTATAAATTCCATATGGAATTTTTGAGGTCTTGAGCAAATTGTATGAAATATCGATCTTATATATAAAAATCAATTTGTGTTTGTTTGTTTGTGTGTTCCTTATAGACTCAGAAACAACTGAACCGATTTTCTTGAAATTTTCACTGATGGTGCATAATGATCCCGTGGTGAAAATAGGGTACTACATTTTTTGATACCTGAAGGGGGAGCGGACCCTCCCCCTTACTCTTATTTTCAGAAACGCAAAATCTCGCAGATGGGTGGTGCGATTTAAGTGAATTTTTGTGTGCCTTCTTATAGTAATTTACAAACAAAAATTTGGTATCCAAATTTCGGATGGGGTACATAGGGAGGGGGGGGGGGGGGGTTGCCCCTCTCTCAAAACCTACCAAATTACATATACACCAATCACGACAATATGGGACTCAAATTAAAGGTATTTAAGATTAGAAAACGTATCTGATATCCAATTGTAGGACCAAGTGTTTGGGGGACCACCCCAACTCCCAAAACACCCTCAATCGGTTGCCCAAAAAGTAATTGCGGATTTTTTTATATAGTCGGCGTTGACAAATTTTTTCACAGCTTGTGACTCTGTAATTGCATTCTTTCTTCTGTCAGTTATCAGCTGTTAATTTTAGCTTGCTTTAGAAAAAAAGTGTAAAAAAAGTCTATTTGATTAAAGTTCATTCTAAGTTTTCTAAGCAATAATTACTGATCATAGCAATATGAGACACAAATGAAAGGTATTTGCGTATAAAATTCGAATCTAATATCTAACTTTGGGACGAAGTTTTTGGTGGTCCACCCATTCCCCAAAACATCCCCCAAACAGGACTTATTTACTGACCACGGCAATATGGGGCTTAAATGAAAGGTATTTGAGTGTAGAATACGAATCTGATATCCAGATGTGGGACGAAGTGTTTGAGGGGTCGCCCATCCCCCAAAGAGAAAAAAATTTACGACCATAGCAATATGGGGCTCAAATGGAAGGTCTTTGGAAATAAAGCGCAAATCTGGTATCAATGTACAGGAAAAATGTCTATGGGGCCACCCGACCCCATACCACCACCCAAATAGGAAATATTTGCTGACCATTGCAATATGAGGCTCAAATAAGAGGTATTTTAGAGTAGAACACGAATCTGATATATATTATCAAAGTCAAGTCACTGACACCTCCCAAAACACCCCCAAACCGGTCAGGTTGGCCGACTATGGAAAATGGAGCCCAAATGAAGGGTCTTTGGGAGCAGGCCATGAATTTGACATCAACATTCGGGACCAACTGTCTAGGGGACGTCCAACCACCATAACAACCCCCAAGTAGGATGTATTTGCTCACCATGACAATTTGGGTCTTCAAGACAGTGGAGCTCGATGTTCATTGATTTTAGGGCCCATACCCCAAACCAGACATATTTGCTGGCCTTTTCAATAAGGCGTTTAATTGAATGGTATTTGATAGTAGAAAACGATTTTGATATCAAATTTTGAGCCAATAGCAATATGGGGTTCAAATATATGAGAATAGAGCACGTTGCTGGTATATATTTTCAAGGCTTAGCGGTTGGGGGCATATTTACCGGCCATGTCAATGTGGGGCTTAAATGAAAGGAATTGGGGGGTAGCGCAAGAATTGATACCCACTTTCGGGTTAAATTTTTTGGGGGTCTTCACCTTTCCCAAAATACCTCACAAAGAGCAAATTTTTACTGACCATCGCAATATGGGCCTCAAATAAAGGTATTTGGGAGTAGAATACGAATTTGATATCCAAATGTAGGACCATGTATTTAGGGCATCATCCCTTTCCCAAAACACCCCCCAAAGGGTAAAAATTTGTCCACCATGCCAATATGTGGCTCAAATGAAAGAGATTAGAAAACGAATTTGATAACCAATATTGGGGCCATGTGTTTGGGGGACGCCTCATCCTGTAAACTCCCCTAAACCAATTGCAAAATGAGTTTTAATTAATAGCATTTGAGAGAAGTGCACGATGCTGATATTTTTTCAGGGCCAAGTGTCTGGGGGACCATCTCACCCCCAAAAACTCTCCTTAATCAGGCATCATGAGAATATAGGGCTGAAATAAAGTATTTTAAGAATTGAGTACACCTTACATCCAAACTTAAATTCGTAGACCAAAAAAAGATGGGATTCGGATAAAGGCACTTATATTGTTAAACTGTTTGGTAAGCGATATACATTTTCGTAGCATGGTATTTCATTAAAAGCTCTTTAATTGTCGAAAAAAAAAATATTCGAAGGAAAATTTTGTTCCATTTAAAGTAAAAGAAGGCGCAGCGGAGCGGGCCCGTTCTAGCTAGTCTGTTATATATTCCAACATTTATATATGTGGCAGGGTATATAAGATTCGTCCATGATAAACATAACTCGGCTTGTTAGTTTTCATTTCGGTTTGCCTTGAGTACGTTGTTGATTTTATGTTCTATGGTGCAATGAAAAGAAAACACCCATCCCTTTTCAAAATTGTTTTTTTTTTTTTTTGTTGACATATGTGTATCTTTACACACAGGCATATGTGTCTATACGTATATTTTCAGAAAATATAATCATTATGCTGCAGACATCAGCTCTTCTCTTTTGAAACTCAACATCTGAAAGTCTCAGTAAAATAATATCTGGATTTAATATATTAAAATACCAGAAATAACATCAACATTATAATCGCAAGGATAAAGTGAAATCATCAGTCAAAAAACGCGCATGTATTCACTATGTGAGTGTTTGTCTCTGATTTAAGTTGTAATACAAACCTCACAACGCCCATTCTCATATGGTTGTCTTACAGTCAACTAGCGAGCGTTCATTCAGCACCCTTTGGCGTGCATATGTATGTGTTGCCACTGCACCATGTGTGAGTGCTGGATGCTGTATGTTTTAATGCTGTCACTCATATAGTGAAGACATATTTGAGTATGGTTAAAATTTTTAAATATAATTATCTCTTTATGAGAAGTTTGCTCAGTTTCAGGATTTTAATGTTGTTTGATATCAATGATACAACCACAACGTCTCTAAAGGACATTCTGTTGTGTGTGTGTGTGTGTGTATGGGTGTAATTGTATGAACATCATGTGGCACTTTGTTAGTTTTCACATTTATTATAGCAATTAAAATGAATGATACAACAGGTTTTTATCTCATCCATTAAGGGAGTATTAAGTTTTCTTAAGAAAATTAAATGAAAGAAGTAAATAAAATAAATAGGCATTTTGGGGTGTCGGCGTTGTACTTGTAAAAAAGTTTAAATGAACTAAGATTTAATCTGGGAGGTTACATTTGAACAAGAGGTTCCATTTTCCTGAACCAACCTCAAATTATTTTGCAGCGATTGGAATAAAGGCTTAGGTGTTTACACTCGTGCATGCAAATTTCTACTGCTACAGTTGCCTTCAATGTATAATGGTGTATAGTCTACACAAAACCTTTGTTTCGACTTATGAAGTATTAAATGAAAAAGCAAATATTTTATCCCATCCTATCATATTGGGTGTAATAAAAGCTACTATACACATAAAACGTAATGAGCCGTAACATAACTCATCTCCACATTTAAGTTATTTGTATTGTCTACATACAAAATAACAATATATAAAAAATTACTTCTGCTTTACAAATTTATAACAAAAGGATGCGATTCTAAATAATGAAGCAATTATAAAAGAATGCACAAGCACAACAATGCTCACATTACATGATGAAAATAAGCAATAAGAATATTGCCTATTTAATTGGGTATGAAAAGAAAGCTTGTGAAATGCATTTTAATTTGCACAAAAAAAACAAAGAGCAAGAGACTAGTAAAAAGGCATTAAATTCGTCCGGGCCGAACTTTGTATACCCCCACCTCGGGTATATATGTACTAATTATGAACCGATCGGAACCATATAGGACAAGAATATCGAAAAGCCTAACATAAGTAACTGCGTCAAATTTCAACGAAATCGGGCAATAACTGCGCTTTTTATAAGGCCTTAATTTTAAATTGGTAGATCATTCAATATGGCACCTACAACCAAAGCTGGACCGATCTGGACCAAATTAAACAACGATATAATAATCATCCTACTTTTTATACCCTACACCACTACTGGGTATTATAACTTAGTGAATTAGTTTGTAACACGCAAAAGGATGAGAGATAAGTATACCAATCGACTCAGAATCACTTTCTGATTCGATTTAGCTATGTCCGTCTGTCTGTCTGTTCGTCCGTCTGTCTGTCCATGTTAATTTGTCTACAAACACAAATTAACGACAATTTTTTCTTACGACCGTCAATTTTACTGGTGAATTTCATAGAAATCGGTTTAGATTTGGATATAGCTCCCATAAATATGTTCGTCCGATTTGCAGTAATACAGCAATAAAATGGTCATTTGTTGACCGATTCTCTTGAAATTTGGTAGGAAGGATTTTCTTACGACCGTCAATTTTGCTGGTGAAGTTTATAGAAATCGGTTCCGATTTGGATATAGCTTTGGATATAGTTCATCCGATTTGCCGTAATACAGCAATAAAATGACCATTAGTTAACGGATTCTCTCGAAATTTTGCAGGAAGGATTTTCTTATGACTGTCGATATTACTGGTGAACTTCATAGAAATCTGTTCAGATTTGGGTATAGCTCACATAAATATATATCGCCCGATTTTCACTCCTAGACCCACTGCAAGCGCATTTATTGACCAATCTTCCCAAATTTTTATACAACGCTTTCCTCGACGAATTCCACAATATCCATAAAGTTTGATCGAAATCGGTTCAGATTTAGATATAGCTCCCATCTCCCGTCATTTGTCAACCGTAGTTATTACATTTTGAACATATTTGCTTTGCTCGAAATTTGATACAGTAATCTTAATAACCCAACTGAATACATCCACCGAGGTCCATCAAAATTGGTTCAGAATTAGATATAGTCCCACTTTTTGTATTTAAAGGGTAGGTGTAGGGTATTATAAAGCCGGCACCGCCCGACTTTTGCCTTTTCTTACTGGTTTTATTATAACTCCACTTCTATATCCGTAGTTATATCTTAATAGTGAGTGGTTTCGATCATATTTTATTCAGGTCCCGAGAACTCATATACAAGTAACATATTCAGACAATAAATTTACTTTTTATGGGACTAAGACCCTAAATTGGAAGATCGGTCTAATTTTATCTATATTATGGGATCTGACTCTCATGTGGGTCGGATGTCGGGATTCTTAAACCAACTCACTGTTGAAAATTCCAACGAAATCGAGTAGTAAATAAAGCTTTAATAAGCTTCAGACCCTTATTGGGCAGACCGTTCTATATGGCAGCTTTATCTAAATACAGTTCGATCTGAAATATATTTGGGGCGTACGTCGGGAGGCTTAAAACAACTCACTGTGTAAAATTTCAGCGAAATCGGATAAAAAAATGCAGCTTTCATGGGCTTCAGACACTTTATCCGCAGATCGGTCTATATGGCAGCTATATATAAATAATGTTTGATCAAATCCATATTTGAGTCCTATGTTGGGAGGCCTAAAGTTATTCACTGTTTCCAATTTCAGCGAAATTAGTTAACAAACAAGTAAAAGCGTGCTAAGTTCGGCCGGGCCGAATCTTATATACCCTCCACCATGGATCGCATTTGTCGAGTTCTTTTCCCGGCATCTCTTCTTAGGCAAAACAGGATATAAGAAAAGATTTGCTCTGCTATTAGAGCGATATCAAGATATGGTCCGGTTTGGACCACAATTAAATTATATGTTGGAGACCTGTGTAAAATGTCAGCCAATTCGAATAAGAATTGCGCTCTTTGTGAGCTCAAAAAGCAAAATAGAGAGATCGATTTATATGGGAGATGTATCGGGCTATGGACCGATTGAGACCATAATAAACACGTGTGTTAATGGTCATGAGAGAATCCGTCGTACAAAATTGCAGGCAAATCGGATAATAATTGCGACCTCTAGAGGCTCAAGAAGTCAAGATCCCAGATCGGTTTATATGGCAGCTATATCAGGTTATGAACCGATTTGAACCATATTTGGCACAGTTGTTGGATATCATAACAAAATACTACGTGCCAAAATTTCATTCAAATTGGATAAGAATTGCGCCTTCTAGAGCCTCAAGAAGTCAAGATCCCAGATCGGTTTATATGGCAGCTATATCCGGTTATGAACCGATTTGAACCATACTTGGCACAGTTATTGGATATAATAACGAAACACGTCGTGCAAAATTTCATTCCAATCGGATAAGATTTGCGCACTCTACACGCTCAAGAAATCAAGACCCCAGATTGGTTTATATGGCAGCTATATCAGGTTATGAACCGATTTGAACCATACTTGGCACAGTTATTGGATATAATAACGAAACACGTCGTGCAAAATTTCATTCAAATCGGATAAGAATTGCGCCTTCTAGAGGCTCATGAAGTCAAGACCCAAGATCGGTTTATATGGCAGCTATATCAAAACATGGACCGATATGGCTCATTTACAATACCAACCGACCTACACTAATAAAAAGTTTTTGTGCAAAATTTCAAGCGGCTAGCTTTACTCCTTCGGAATTTAGCGTGCTTTCGACAGACAGACGGGCGGACGGACGGACGGACGGACAGACGGACGGACATGGCTAGATCGACATAAAATTTCACGACGATCAAGAATATATACTTTATGGGGTCTCAGACGAATATTTCGAGTAGTTACAATCAGAATGACGAAATTAGTATACCCCCCATCTTATGGTGGAGGGTATAATAAAGCTTTTATGGGCTTTAGAACCATAATCGAGAGATCGGTCTATATGGCAGTTATATCTAAATATAGGCCGATCTGAAAGATATTTGGGTCAGATGTCGGGCGTCTGTCCGTCCGCCCGTCTTGTTGTGTTTGTTTGTTGTTTTTTCTCCAAAAAGGAGTCGAGCTTAATGACCATGAGAACTATGTTAAGCGGAAAGATTTGATTATTGATAAGATACTGAAATAAATTGCCTTATCAACAGATTCTTGGGCATAAAAAAATCTGCCATTGATATACGTTTTATTTCGAAAGGTGGCTAGACTTTGATGTTCACTATCATCGCTGTTGAGCTGAATCTAAAACACACTTCTCTGATGCTAGATTTATACTGACCATTTATTTTCAAATTTCCTATCACTACAATAAATGAAAATCTTAAAACTAAACTAGAACGAGATACCAACGCAGTGATATCTCCGTTTCTCATTATCTGATATTTTACGATCCTAAGTAAACACACACATGCATTTCTTAGACTCATTATCTATTCCCTTTTTAAAAGTACACATGCAGGGTTTATACGGCTGTGCGTATTGGTTTTATGAGATAGGCGATCGTACAAATAGACCCTAAACCGCACACAGACTCTATAAGATAACAACGCGTGGGCTATGAAATGCTAATGCGTTATCTCTCATGTTCAAAATAAATGTATTTTGAACATTCTGCCGGGCGCGTAAGTCTACATAGTGGACTGACTGTATTTTTGTCTAATTATATCTTTGATTTGTCGTTCGATAATTTGTAATAGTGGACTGTAATATTAGATATATTATTTTACATAAGTTCTAAAGATCTAAAAATTTAAAGCTGATACATTTTGCCTTTGAATAAACTTCTTAATAAAACATATCGCTAATATTATTATTATGAGAATAACTAAAATAAGAGCAGCATGACCACTCATATGATGAAACTGCAAGCCCCTTAGATCGACATTTGTTTTCTGGACATCTCTAAGCTTCGTCATCACTTCATCAACTTGGCGGGTGTGATTGATAATCATTGGTCCCAAAGGAAGCATGTTAAATTCTTCAATCTGAGCTAAGTCTGCTGTGAAATTCACTCTATCTTCTACATCTCGACTAGACTGGAGGCTTAACGGCGCAGTGATTGTTGTTCCTAGGGTTCTAACGTGCAGCCAGGTTCACTTCCAAGACGCCTTGCAGGGGTAACTCTATTATTCGTTTGTGAGCGGCTTCGAGCATTGAATATGTCCCGTTGTCTGGTTGAAAACTTTAAACATCCAGAATTTTCGTCTCACGGTACATTCTACTAGGCGATTTCCTCCGTGCATCGTCTTGTAATGGGTGTCTCGTATAATTTAAATAGGCCAGCCGTGATTTTCGAATGATCATAGGATGTTTTTGATCTAGCTGCAAATCAGAGTACTGAAGTCGACCTCCAACTCTTAAAACCCCCTCTTCGTCTAGGTACGGGTGCAAATTAGCCAGCTTGTGTCGATGATCCATCTGTCTGTTATCTCTTAGTTTTTGTACCTCACTTGGCCATTCCTATCTTCTGATGACCTTTAACGATGTATTTCTCCGCCTTTAACAACTCCTCTCTCGTTAGATATGACGGGAAGGATCGGGTTTCCCTTCAGTTTTTCAACAAACCGCAAGATGTAAGAGTAAACTCTTAGAAGTCCTTCCATATGATGAATACCTTTCTATCAAATCGTTCAATAAGGTAGGTGCTTCCTTGGAAGCCGTGGAAGCGCATGTCTTCAATTCTGGAGGGGTAGAGACCATTCCGCCTCCGGCAACAGCAGCCACTGGGGACCTTCCCACCATAGCTTTGAGTCTACAAGTTTATCTGGGGACACGCCTCTTGACCCAAGTCTGCCTGGATTCTCTTTTGACTTTACATACCGCCACTGCGCCTGAGATACCAAATTTTTTATGCCGGTTACTCGTGACCCTTATAAATTTATCTTTGCTCTTGTTATTTTCAATCCAAGCAAGTGTAATTGTGGAGTCACTCCAGGCATAAACTTCCGATTCGGCTTTGACCACACTAATTATTCTATTTTAGCAGCCTGGCCAATAGGAAGGCTGCACACAGCTCTAAATTCGGAAGCGTCTTTTTGTTTTTAATCGGGTTTACTTTGCTTTTGCAGCCATCAAGGAAAACTCCTTATCGGTTTTAATATAAACCACTGCTGCATAGGCCTTCTCTGATGCATCCGCAAATCCAAATTTTAATTTTACTTCGGATGAAGAGTTTAGCCATCTAGGTATCTTAAACGTCTTGTAGAGACGAAAT